>NC_037679.1:34583131-34883131 GCF_003255815.1 Theropithecus gelada | reverse complement strand
CCATCTGCACCTTGAACTGGAATAATGGGTAAATAATTATCTTACTTGTTTTTATTAATCTCTCTTAAATGTCCATATAGCTCACATTTATTTCAATGTGTAATATTAGACATGTTTGGGGTCTTTATTTAGAAATTTGTTTTTGTGTGGCCAGAAATATGCCACCAAAACTTAGCTATTGTTCATATCAGTTAGCCTATGGTAAAATAATTTTCACTCTACATCGTTTTGCTTAAAGTTGCAATTTCCAGGAACCTATCAATGATATTAAGTGAGGACTTACTGTATATGGAGAGGAGAGTGGAGAGCATGAAGCTTTGGCGTAAAGGTAAGGAAATTGGGCTTTATCATAATGGATATTTATATTGATGCAGGATGGAATTTAGGTTAGGAAACAAGAGAAGGACAAAGGAGCTAGTAAGAGGGAACAGCCATGGACCAGGGAGGCGAGGCTGGAAGGAAAAGCAAATGAAGGCTGGAGGAAGCTCATAATTTGAATGAATGGTTCAGAAGATGCTGGGAACACACCTTGCCAGACTTCCCATTACTCCATGTATCACATCCTGGTCCATGGTGGAAGCAAAGCTGTGGAATTACTAATAAGACGTTGTTCAAAGGATTATTATATTTATCTCTCCATCCATTCTTAATCAAGGGCTTATGAATAAGAACAGTTTCTAAATGCTATTTATTCAGAATCTTCTCCACTAATTTGTCTCAAGAATTAGTCTTTGCTAGAAACTGTAGAACTGAGCCAAAGTGAATTCCTGCCAGTGTGAATGAGGTCAGAATACCTGAGTCACATAAGGTCCAGAGGGCAGGTAGCCAGCCAGGGCGCCTTTGTGCTAGCCAGGGTGTCTTAACAAGAGCCTAATGAATAATTTTTTGTTCTGAGGCATATGGCTTTTAGTCGAAGAGGACAACTCCTAGACAACTAGCTAGAACTTTGCAGAAAGGAGAGCAATGTTGCTTGACCATAAATGAAGGAGAATTACTTGGTGCCACCATATTCTCTAGGGGGCAAGTGCAGCTTCACAAAAGGGTGTCTTTTTTTGCCAGCAAAAACTAAAACAAACAAAAACCTTCCAACTCTTAGCTAAGGGGAATTCTGTGGATCTAACTTGTGTTTTTACTCCTTATAACTTCTTGTTATTTTGTTCCTTTTAAGTTCTTGTACTTTATATAGGAGGTAGTAATTTGGAACATGGTTGACTTAACTACCCTGGTTGCATTGACATACATAGCGCTTAAATTGTGCCCAACACATTTCTAAGGACTTTATGCATTAACTCGTTTAATGTTTTTACAATCCTAGAAGGTAGGTAGATGCTATTAATATAATCATTTCCAGTTTGCAGATGAAGAAACTGATGCAGAGAGACAAACTCATAGTAAAATAGCTATCTAGTCGAGTTTTGGACCCAGGGAGTATGGCTCCAGAGTCTATGCTTGTGACCTGGGGTTTCCAAGTTTTCATATGAAGTAGAAGCCGTGGAAAAGTATGTTAAGATGCAGAATCCCAGGCCACGCTCTCAGAAATTTGAATTTAATTTGTCATAGAGGGCCCTAGGTATTTCCACTTTTAACATGTGCCCTATATGCTTATGATGTGGGTGTTCCTCAGACTACACTTTGAGAAACATTGCTCTAAACTACTACATTATCCTGTCTTGTCACTGTTGTTGAAAGTCTGATTGTGCCCTGTTTCCTGCTATCCCAGTACACTACAGAATGCAAAGAAAAAATGATGTGAAAATAACATTCTGTGGATGACTTCTATCTATCATCTATCTATCTATCTATCTATCTATCTATCTATCTATCTATCTATCTATCTATCTATCTATCTATCTATTTTTGTATATATTTTACAACATTGGTTCTGTCTATATACATATAAATCAGTTTGAATGAAACCAGTTTTAAGTAAAGTTTTAAAAACTTTACATGATATCAAGTATTTCTTTGGACTTATTTATTTTTTTTATTCTTTGAGACAGAGTCTTGCTCTGTCGCCCAGACTGGAGTGTAATGGTGCGATCTCAGCTCACTGCAACTTCTCCCTCTTGGGTTCAAGTGATTCTCCCACCTGAGCCTCCTGAGTAGCTGGGATTACAGGTACCCACCATCATGCCCGTCTAATTTTTGTAGAGATGGGGTGTCACCATGTTGGTCAGGCTCGTCTTGAATTCCTGACCTCAGGTGATCCACCTGCCTCAGCCTCCCAAAGTGGTGGGATTACAGGTGTGTGCCACCGTGCCTGGCCTGGACTTAATATTTAGCTATCTATTTTTATGCTCTATAGATTCACTTAGAAATAAATTTGTGGTCACTCTAAGAAGAGACAATCCTTGTATTTTTGTTACTAGATGCTTTGTGATCAAAAGGTGACACATGTGTATAGTTCTGATACTGGGGTCAGAACTAATGTTTTTTGTGTCATTTTATAATGGCCTTTTAATGCATGTCGCTATGCTTTGAGAATGTGACCTGGTCTATGGCATTTTCCTATTTATTAAAAAATGTCTAGTGTTTCTTGTGAGTTTTACTATATTTCTTTTAACTCTCTGCCATAATTCTTATGCAACTGTGATAAAATATGTGCTGTCAGAGTAGAGTGAACATTGAACTCAGTGCTAAAATGATCAGATACTATTTGGAGTCTCATTTTTAAAATCTGAAATAAAAGCAGTATCTTTTTTTCAATCTTATATTTATCTAAATTGGGTATTCAGAGGCATCTGTTTTTAGGTTAAAATTATAATTCATTTCCACTTGATAGAAAAAAGGGAAAAAATAATCAGAAAGTCCTCACCAGTTACAATGTAGCCCTCTGAATTGACAAAGGTTCCAGACAGCTTCATCCTCTCCCTTAACACCAATATCCTTGGACTTATAATGAAAGTCCCTTCCTCTAACTATAACTAAGTGAAATGATGTGAGAGACAGAGCTCTTGCTTGGGGAAGAGAAAGAGGAGGGTGGGGGATGAGATTTTCTAGAGACTAGAACAAAGGAATCTTAACAAAGATGGCAGAGGCTCAGAATGCTTAGTGCATCAATAGAGGCAGGAACCAAAGTGAGAAGGGAAGAGAGGAACTTTGAATGACAGTGAAGTGTGAATTATTTTCCATATCCTCCTTTTATTCTCCAGTGGACTCAAAATCTTGTGTTGTGATACATCTCCTAAGAAGCAGCTTGTCTCTTGTTTCCTTTTGCCTCTGACCATGTTCCAGAAAGTTCTGCACTCACGGGCCTAAACACTGAGAAAGGACCACTCCGTTTCCCCCACTTTCCAACTGAAGCTTTGTACTGTTTTGGCAGCCTGGGTGGATTTAACCTAACTTAGAAACTTTCCTGTAAGGATACAGTTATTTTTTATTTTTTTATCCTCTTTAGATTAGGGGTATGCCAAAAAGAAATAATTGACTTCTGCTTCTGACCAAGATGAAGTAACTGAGACCAAGTTTATCTTTCCAATTGAATCAATGAAAAAAAATCAGGCAAAATATATAGAACAAAGTTTGTTAAGACGTTGGAGATCAGGCGATGAAAAAGTGATACCCGGGGGATGGGGAGCAAACAAGGTGAGCTCTGTATTTGCCTCAGGTTATTGCTTGAATGAGTTCTCAGGTGGCTGTCCAGAGAGAGGAGACGCAGGTGGGGCCAGTGGACCCAGTGAGTTGAGAGGACCTGAAAGTCTAGGAAGACAAAAGCAGCTAGAGTTTGCAGGACAGGGTTCTGGAGAACAGAGAGCCACAGAGGAGAGAAGTCCAGAGACCTGCTAAGGGTCTCCTTTCACTTTTTTGTTTGTTTGAGACAGAGTCTCTCTCGTTCTGTTGCCCACACTGGAGTGCAGTGGTATGATTTCAGCTCACTGCAACTCTCCCTCCCAAAGTGCTGGGAGCCACTGTGCCTGGACTCTCCTTCAATTTTTATCTTTTTTTTTTTTTTTTTTGAGATGTAGTCTGACTCTGTCACCAGGCTGGAGTGCAGTGGTGCCAACTCGGCTCACTGCAACCTCCGCCTCCCGGGTTCACGCAATTATCTGCCTCAGCCTCCTGAGTAACTGGGATTATAGGCGTGTACACCATGCTTGGCTAATTTTTGTATTTTTAGTAGAGATGGGTTTTCACCGTCTTGGACAGGCTGGTCTTGAACTCCTGACCTTATGATCTACCCACCTCTGCCTCCCAAAGTGTTGGGATTACAAGTGTGAGGCACCGCTCCCGGCCGTCTCCTTTGATTTTTTTTTTTTTTTTAAACAAGCAAGCCTTTATTTCCTTGTTTTGCAAATAAAGCTGGCTAAGTTGGTTGCTTTTTGGTAATTAGTCAAAGAGACCAAATCCCATATCCTCGTCCGACTCCTCCGACTCTTCCTTGGCTTCAACCTTAGCTGGGACTGCAGCAGCAGCAGCAGCAGGAGCAGCCATAGTGGCAGCGGCCACAGGGGCAGCAGCCACAAAGGCAGATGGGTCAGCCAAGAAGGCCTTGACCTTTTCAGCAAGTGGGAAGGTGTAATCTGTGTCCACAGACAAGGCCAGGACTCATTTGTACCCGCTGATGATAGAATGGGGTACTGATGCAACAGTTGGGTAGCCAGTCTGCAGACAGACACTGGCAACATTGCGGACACCCTCCAGGAAGCGAGAATGCAGACTTTCCTCTGTGATGTTAAGCACTCCAGGGTTGTAGATGCTGCCTTTGTCGAACACCTGCTGGATGGCCAGCCCAAAGGAAAAGGGGGAGATGTTGAGCATGTTCAGCAGCGTGGCTTCGCTGGCTCCCACTTTGTCTCCAGTCTTGATCAGCTGCACATCACTCAGGATTTCAATGGTTCCCCTGGAGATTTTAGTGGTGATACGTAAAGCTTGGGAAAAGGAGGTCTTCTCGGGCCCGAGGCCAGTGTTCTGGGCTGGCACAGTGACTTCACATGGGGCGATGGCACCAGCATGGGCAGCAGCTGGCACCTTATTGGCCAGCAACATGTCCCTGATCTCACTGAGGTCCTCCTTGGTGAACACGAAGCCCACATTCCCCCGGATATGAGGCAGCAGTTTCTCCAGAGCTGGGTTGTTTTCCAGGTGCCCTCTGATGGCCTTGCGCATCATGGTGTTCTTGCCCATCAGCACCACGGCCTTCCCACTAAGGGACATGCGAATCTGCTGCATCTGCTTGGAGCCCACATTGTCTGCTCCCACGATGAAACATTTCGGATAATCATCCAATAGTTGGATGATCTTAAGGAAGTAGTTGGACTTCCAGGTCGCCCTTTCTTCCCTGGGCATCACGGCAGTGAGTCAGGGATTGCCACGCGGGATTTAAAGATGATGTCACTTCCACGAGGATGCCTGGTGAGAGAAGCTCCTTTGATTTTTAAGGAGAATGTTGATGGGCACGTGTGTATGAGAAAACTTCTCTTGCCTCCCAGAAAAATTAGAAGAAAAAGTACCAATAACTCACACAGAGATAGAAATAGTGCCTATTTCCATCACCCAGATGGGAAAACTTATAATTCATGGGACATTGGGTAGAATACTTAGAAAAATATTGTCTAGCAGTGGAGAATTATTAGCTCTAGACTAAATGCTGCTCTGGTATTGCCTAATGAATCTCAAAAGCATGATTCAAATGTGTCAGACTGTTTCCAAGTAAGGTAACTGTGTCTTTGAACAAAACTCAAAAATATCTGTAGAAATGCATATATATCCAGCACCCATCAAGGGAAAATTCAAAATGTCTGGAATTAATTTAAAAATTACTAGGCATGCAAAAAAGTGGTAAAATATGACCAATGATGAGGAGAAAAACCTGTCAATTGACACCAGACCAGAACTTGCTTAGATGTTAGAAATCACCAACAAGGACATTTCAACAGTTATTGTAACTGTATTATTCTATAGCACAAAAGCTATAGCAAAAATGTTAAGTTCAGACCTGGAAAATAAAAAAGGTCCAAATTGAACTTACAGGGCTGAAAGCTATAATGTCTTAAATTAAAAAGACACTGTATGAGGTTAACAGCAGCTTAGACATTTTTAAAGAAAAGATTGGCCAGGCGTGGTAGCTCATGCCTATAATCCCAGCACTTCGGGAGGCCAAGGCAGGTGGGTCACCTGAGGTCAGGAGTTCAAGACCAGCCTGGCCAACATAGTGAAACCTCATCTCTACTAAAAATACAAGATTAGCTGGGCCTGGTGACATACTCCTATAACCCCAGCTACTAGGGAGGCTGAGGCAGGAGAGTCACTTGAACCTGGGAGGCAGAGGTTGCGGTAAGCTGAGCCATTGCACTCCAGCCTGGGCAACAAGAGCAAAACTCTGTCTCAAAAACAAAAAACAAAAAACAAAAAACTAAAATGAAACATAGAGACAAAGGAATAAAAAAAATTTTTTAAAGTGTCAATGCACTATGGGACAACTTCAAGCAGCTGAAAATATGCATCATTTACTTATTCAAATAGCTAAAAAGACTTGAGTATGTCAAATATTGGCCTATATATATATATATATATATATATATATATATATATATGTGGTCTAGCTATTCCATTCCCAAGTATTTTCCCAAGAGAAAGGAAGTCAAATGTCCACAAAACAAAGACTTGTTTATAAATATTCATAGAAACTTTATCTTGTAATTATTAAAACTGGAAACAACCCAAATGCCTATTGACAGATGAATGGATGGTATATCATCCATTTGTATGGTATATCCATACAATGAACACTGCTTAGCAATAAAAAGGAATGAACTATTGATATACACTGTAGGGATGAATGTCAAAATAATTATGCTAAGTGAAAGCAGCTAGACAACAGAGAGTACATACCATATGATTTCTTTTCTTTTTCTTTTTCTTTTTATTTTTTTTAAGACAGAGTCTCGCTGTGTCACCCAGGCTGCAGTGCAGTGGTGTGATCGTGGCTCACTGCTACCTCAGCCTACCCGGTTCAAGCAATTCTCCTGCCTCAGCCTCCTGAGTAGCTGGGATTACAAAAGCCTGCCACCATGCCAAGCTATTTTTTTTTTTTTTTTTTAGTACAGACGGGGTTTCACCATGTTGGCCAGGCTGCTCTCAAACTCCTGACAAGTGATCCCCCTGCCTCGGCCTTCCAAAGTGTTGGGACTACAGGTATAAGCCACCGTGCCCAGCCCCATATGATTTTATTTATATAAAATGCTAGATGATGCAAAATAATCTATAGTGACAGGAAGCAGACCAGGGATTGCCTGGACCCACGGCAGGGATTGGGGAGGCAGGTAAGTGAGGTAGTGAGAGATTAAAAAGGGGCACAGAAACTTTTGAGGTTATTAATATATTCACTCTCTTGATTATGTTGATGTCATTTATTGTGTGCTGGTTATGCATATAGTAAAGTTATTTTGAAAAAGAAATAACTTTTCCCAAACGATGAGCCACGTATCTTATATAGAAGACCCTGGAATCACTTAAAAAATAACTTAAGCAGGAAATGTTTTGTTCCACAATAGTTGGTAGGAGAAGGTACTTTTTTCCCTGTTAAAACCCATTACTCTCTGGAATCTAGGCCTCAGGAATCTGGGGAGGGGCTAGAGGCATGGTCTCTAGGCTGTACCAGCTGAGGCTCCCCACCGGGAGATAATCCCAGGGCCACACTGCAAGGGATAGCCATGAAGGTACAGAACTAAGTAAATGTTGTGCCAGGAAGGAGGAGCCAAACATAGACCAGAGGAAAAAACGATAGTGTTGTGAACTCAAAAGGAAGAATTAAGATGCCACGTGGAAAGGGCTAGCAGAGTCTAAAGGTTAGTGAGAGGAGGTTTAGAGGCTGAAAGGAATTAAACAGAAGTAGAGAAAGGCAAATGCAGGCTCAGGCCAACATGGGAGTCTCTGATAAACAACAGTCATCCCTTTGGACTTCCTCTGGTCAACGTTTGATGTGTTCTGCTGCTGCAAAGCAAAGCTAAGAAGCAACAGAAATGCATGCAACAGTTATAAGACATTGCATAATTCATAAGAATGATTTCATTGTGTAGGTTATAGCAACATCTAGATAGAAACCCTTGGCAAATGTGGTGGAAGGGAAAAGAAATCGAAAATCGATTTATTTAAACATCAATGAAAAAAGGTATTCAGAAGGTTAAGTTTTTTGTCCTTCTGCAGGGTTCCATCAAGGTATTTCCATTGGTCTGGGCTATGAGATAGAACAGCTTTTAATCTATGTGCATCAGCTGGTACTTGAAGAAAGGTGTGCAGTTAGGTGTAACAGATTTCGTTAATAGTGTTTTATAATTACATTGCATTTTCAAATTTATAAAATTCTTTCACATGTTTTATCTTTCCCATGTAGAGTTCCTATTTTTTAATCAGACTGATTAATTACTCTGTTAAAGATTATTTATATCAAATAATTTATAAAGTAAATATTACAGTAGTCAGAATAAAAAGAAAGATTCACTCTGGGTCATTAGCTACGGTTAGAAATAATCAAAACATAGGCTGGGCATGGTGACTTATGCCTGTAATCCCAGAACTTTGGGAGGCCGAGGTGGGAGGATCACTTGAGGTCAGGAGTTCAAGACCAGCCTGACCAATATGATAAAACCCCGTCTCTACTGAAAATACAAAAATTAGCCCGGTGTGGTGGTGCATGCCTATGATTGCAGCTACTTGGGAGGCTGAGGCAGGAGAATCACTTGAAACCAGGAAGCAGAGGTTGCAGTGAGTGATCATGCCACTGCATTCTAGCCTGGGTGATACAGCCAGACTCCATCTTAAAAAAATAAAAATAAAAAAAAAAATTAATCATCAAAACATAACCTTTAATAAGGAGTCTTAGAAATAACTAAACTTGCATTTTCCAATACAGTAGCCACTAACTACATGTTTATTTTAAATTTAATTCGATTAAAATTAAATAAAAGTAAAAATCCAGTTCTTCAGTCATTGTACTTACATTTACATACGCAATAGTGCTCAGTATCACTAGGGCTACCATATTGGATAGTGCAGATATAGAACATTTCCTTCATTGGCGAAGGTTCTATTGGACAGTGCCAATCTAGACAAATCCACTCCTGTTTTTAGTGGCTAAAAACGTACTTTTAAATTGAATTTAACTTTAGAGCTGGAGAATTTGAGGCCCACAGAAGTTAGTGATTTATACAAAGTCACACAAGAAGAACCTGAAAATGGCCCAAATTTCCTGACTTCTATATGAGTGATCATTTTAGCACCTCATACCACCAAACTTTTATTTTTAATTCTGCTCTTGAATAAGAGAGGATTAGATACTCCAAGCTGGCAAGTAACCAAACACTCATTTAGTTTTTTGTTTGTGATTTACACTTATATTTGAAGTTAGGCAGAGCTAACTTCAAACAGTATTAATGATGTCAACGCTATAAAGACATGATGCAGAGGAACTTGGAAGCATTTCAGTTTCCTTGCTCTGTTTCTTTTTACACGTTCTTGTTCAAGCCACTCTACTCCATGCTGAGACCAGACAGTTTGTTCTTAGGTTAACAGAAAAACAGGCAGAATCGCCTCCTCTTAAAGCATCCCTGGAGCACCAGGTGGGAAAGGGCTCAGATTTTTAAAGGTTGCTCAGTGGGGCTTTGAAAATTAAAGAGAGCCCAGAAGAGATGTGGAGAAAGCATGCAATTACATTTGAGAAGGTGTAGCCTTTCCACTGGGTGCATTCTTGATGAGACAGCAAAGTGAGTCATTAAACAGTAGGCTGTCAATAAAGCTGAGACCCAGATTTGCTATGGATCAGTTGCAATGCCAAAAATTTAACCATCTAAAAAAGCCATGGGCAGATCCTTGGTGAACCCTTGGACCTGTTTGCATTACAAGCTTACAATCTTTATTTTTCTGAAAAGAAATAGAGAAAGGAGTAGGTGTATATTGAAGAATTGCTGATGAAATGCAAGCGTTCCTTATAAAAATTACGCAGGATCATTTTGGAAGGTCAATAATTTATAGCCTTTTTACTGGCCTCGGGGAAAAATGATCACTTCCACATTTGAATTTTAGTAAAAGTTGTTTTTCCTGGATCTCCATTAAATTTCATCCAGCTTTTGGCAGAAATTGTCTTCCTGGACCCTACTGGAGTGCTGGCTGATGAGTTACATCTTCCATGGGGCCACAACTCACTAACGAATTCTGGGAGAGCAGCCTGTTTTTGTTACCAGACGCTGGAGGATGCGTGACATGTCATTAACCTTCAAAACTGGCTCTGCACAAGAGTATTGTCAACAGATGGTGACTCTGATTCTCTCTCTCTCTCTCTCTCTCTCTCTCTCTCTCTGTCTCTCTCTCTCCCCTCTCCCTCCCTTCCTCCTCCATCCCCAGGGTATCTTCTGGCACAGAATGCTCACTGGTTTCAAAGGGAAATTTGTGTGTGACACAGACATTGTGGAATGTAGAACAAAGACTGGAGCAAAGTCTCTTATATTTATAATTGCGGACTATAGGAATTAAATGCACAGAGTAAGCCATCAATAGTGTTTATACGTGAAGACAGGCATACCTGTGATGAAATGAACATTTATGCTGAGAGGCAGGCTCTTTAGGATCAGGGAAAGGTGTCTGGGAACTGGGTGGAAGAGTTCAAAGCCAGCATTGGGCTTAGAATTTTGGCCCAGCCATTTAACTCTTCAATCTCTCACTTTGCCTTTTCAGTTTTTATCAGTGGAAGTCAATAATAATTAGGGCATTGTTTATCAGTTACCCCAAAAAAATGTAATCCCAGCACTTTGGGAGGCCGAGGCAGGTGGATCATGATGTCAGGAGTTCAAGACCAGCCTGGCCAAGATAGTGAAACCACATTTCTACTAAAAATACAAAAAAATTAACTAGGCGTGGTGGTGGGCACCTGTAATCCCAGCTATTCAGGAGGCTGAGGCAGAGAATTGCTTGATCCTAGGAGGTGGAGGTTGCAGTAAGCCTAGATTATGCCACTGCACTCCAGCCTGGGAGACAGAGCGAGACTCCATCTCAAAAAAAGAGAAAAGAGAAAGTTAATTTATTTATTATGTTTAGCAAATATTTATAGGATGCTTAAAATACACCACGCACTATGCTAGGCTCTAGGAAGAAACAAGATGTAAAGCAAAGAGCCTGTCAAGAAGAGGCTGACCAGTAATCAGATGACTGTAGTACAGCTTTTGAGAGCTTCCTATGGAAGCACATATGGTAAAAGGAGAGGTCTACAACCCAGAATACACGGGGTGCGGTTCTGAGGGCACAAAAAGCCGTGCGGTAAACATATCACAGCTTCCCAGAGCATCAGTTTTATTTAACAGGACATTTAAACTATTTATCTTAAAGTAAAATATACATTAGAGAGTAGAAAGAAATTCTCCAATACATTTCTTTTATTTAGCCCAGGTATACATGGTTCTTTCACCTTTCTCTTAATGAAGACGTCTAGGGAAAAGTGAGGACATAATGATCGCTTTTTGTGTAGGCATTATTGAAGCCTAAGAAGCCCTTTCAGTGCCACTTCACCATCAGTGCTAGAGGAATCCACGTCATACTATTTACATTCACATGGCACCATATGGTTTATAAAGGCATTTGACGAATTTTGCACCTCACAGTAAACAAGTGTACTATCCCGCTTTACTAATGAGGATATTGAAGTTCTATGAGATTAAAATTCATTTTGGTGAGTGGTTCAAAGTCACAGAGTGATTAGCGGCAGAATCAGACTTCGTCTTGGTTTCTGACCAAATCCATTATTCTTTTTCCTGTAATGCATTCCTTCTCTTTCCAATGATTAAAAATTAAAAGACTGAGGTAAAGGATCTCTAGCCCTTTTCTGGTACATATCTACCTTCTTGCTCTTTGGGAATGGAGAGTAGAAGTGAGGAAGGTAGACTTTGGCAGATGCTGAGAGTGAAGCTCTTGAGAGGCTGGGTGAGATGGAAGGCTCTGCTTGATATCTGAGAAAACTTAGGGAAAGGGGCATGGGAACTAATGAAGGTGAAACTGGGTTAAGTAGGGAGCACCACGGTGACAATTTAAGGATCTATCCTGAGAGGTTTCAAGATCTGCTTGTTGTTAGATTTTCGGTCTCTTGCTAGTTGCCCTTGACATAGATTATACTCTTTGTTCTCTCATTGATACCTCATGACTTTAGACTTGCTGTTTTGTCTTTTCCATCCATCAAAACTAAACTAGCTAACGTTGTAAAATTTTGGAAGGATATAACATCAAAAAAATGTTTAAGATGCCCCATCTTAAGTTAGGCAGTGAGGAAATACCACAAACCATGCTGATGCTTCTTGAAAAACAAGTAGGGCTGAGCCACATATCGTTACTGGGCAATGCTAAGTTCCTGAATTGCTTATATATATGTTTCACATGTAACCTCTGTCTTTTAAACTAAAGAAGGTATTTGCTTATAATAATTACAAATTTGATTGAAATCATACACCGTGATTCAAGATTTAAAAATTAAATGGCTGAGACAAAGAAGTGACAAACTAAAGGAAGCCACAGTATGCTTGCCAATTGTTCTTGGCAGGAAGTGGATGACTCATCCTGGACATGTGCTTTCATTGCTGGGACAATGGGGCACAATGAAAATGTTCAACTTACTGAATAGTGTGGACATTTTTGTCATCCATTTGCAGGAGACTGATGAAATACAACTACAGATTAATAAGAACCCCAAAGTAACCTATGCTTTTGTGTGAGAAAACTAACGATAAACATTAAGAAAAAGACATGGACTGTTTTAAAATAATCAGTAGGTTTTCTGTGCACTAAAAGAGACTGTGTACGGCAGATCCCAGGAAAGTAGAGGTGGAGAAATTCCAGAATTTAGGAAGGAAACATAGTATTGCCAATAGGAGACATGATTTATTCCCAAGAAGGAGGAAATAGGACTAGTTGCTGAGGGAGAAGTGAACAAGTACGTTTTGGTTGCAGGAAAATGGAGCCATTTCTGAAGTCTTCCTAATGTGACTCTGATAGGATATCATCTCTTGTCTGGTATCTAATCCTGTAAAAATATCTGACAGGTAGACAGGGAAGGGGTATTAACTTGGTTTAACCTTCATGAACTGGCCCAGAGTTACTAAGCACTTAAAAGGACTGAGGGGCTGTGTGGGGGCAGGAGTATATGAGAAATTTCTGTACCTTCTCCTCGATATTGCTGTGGACCTAAAACTGCCTTTAAAACATTAAATCTATTAAAAAAAATGCTTAGTTGACAAAGTATGAGTGATCAAGGCAATCCTAGTTTGGCTAAAGGATGTGAACTGAAGTTCAGGTTTTATCCCTAACTGGCTCTGTAACCTGGAGTTAGTTTGTCTTTCTCGGCCTGTTTCTATTATCTATGAACAAGAAGCTTCCCTAGATTATCTTCAAGGCCTTTTCCAGATGGAAAATGCTATAATTCATGTGGGCAGAAATATCTGTGTACATACAATAGTCCCAGAGGAGAGCACAGTTTTGCCAACAGATGAATACCTTGAGATACTCCAGGGAAATTTACCCTCTGTTATTATAGATTTGCAATAACAGGTGTGTTGTCGGGAGTGGAGCATGAGCTGAAGGAAATAATTATTGTGAGTGGGGAAAAGGGCATTTTATAAGTTGGGGCAGATTAATAATGAAGGTTGTGCTGGGGATTACTTTTCAGTGTAACCTTAGCCATTCTGTCCATGGGGAGATCCTGGATTTGCATTTTCTCACTCTGTTTGCTCAGTTAGAGCCCTCCTTTATCAAAGACTACTTCCTAAGTCCAGAATTCAGAATTGTAAAAAGAAAACTAAAGAGGTGGTTAACAGAGTCCTGTGGTTTGTTCTATAGCATGTGGACGTTGCATAGCCTCCCCAAGTCTGCAAAAATGCAGGCAGAAGATGCCCTCTAAGTAAAGTGTACTTGCCTTTTCCTGCATACAGCCCTATGGAAACAACAGTGAATAATGCTAAGAAAAGGAGGCAGCATAATGTAACACCAACGCAGAAGGAGATTTTAGCGCACAGATCCTTGCAGCAATCTTGGACCATCCCTGAATATTCTCTCAATTCATTCTCCCAAACATAAGAGCATCTGTTTGTGAGCCAGCAGAGCTTTTCATTCAGAATCATGACACTCTGCAGGCAGTCACACAAGAAAATCTTTTAGCTCAGTTTTCAAAAAGCTCCATTAGGCAGATTCTTTTTCTTCTTTTCAGAACAGACTCCTGCTTATTTTGGAGGAGGTATGTTCTTGACAAGTGCTCTTCCCAAATGTGCTGCATTGTAATTCAACCCCCAGTAACTTGACCGGCTCTCTGACTTTATCAGATTGGAGAGAGGAATCCTGCTGCCTGAGGCTCTTGGCTGCAAAGGTGAATGTTGAGAGCAGTGCCTGCTGCACGCCTCTCTGCGGGTTCTCACCTCCCAGTGGCTCATTCCAATTTTTGTGTTAGAGCTGCATGCAGAGACCTACCTGTTAGCACAAGAAACAGATGTTGCCTCACATCTCCAAGGTTTCAGAATTTATGAATACTGGTATTTGTGGCACTCATCTCACATTTCCTGGGATGGTCTTGATTCCAAATTATTTTTCTGAGTCTTTGATATTGAAAAATGTCCTTTTATAGATCAGCGGTTCTCAAACTTCAGGGCACATTAGAATCATCTGAGAGTGCTTACTAAACAATAAAGATCCACATGCCCTTCTCTTAGAGATTCTGATTCAAAAGGCCCGAGGTGAGGGCAAACCTTTTAATTGAGTTATCACATACTCATAGTAAAGTGCTCGCACCTTAAGTGCACAGCTCAGTGAATTTCTATGTATGTATACAACTGTGCAATCACCACCCAGATGAAGCTGGGGAGCATTTCCAACAGCCCAGAATATTTCCCTTGCCCCTTCCCAGGCCACCCATTCCCCCACCCTGCCCCAGGATCACCACCATTCCTGCCATTTCAAGACGTCTGCTTTTTGTTTTGTTTTTGTTTTTGTTTTTTTGAGATGGAGTCTCACCCTGTTGCCCAAGCTGGAGTGCAATGGCGTGATCTCGGCTCACTGCAACCTCCGCCTCCTGGGTTCAAACGATTCTCCTACCTCACCCTCCCAAGTAGCTGGGATTACAGGTGCACCACCACGCCCAGCTAGTTTTTTGTATCTTTAGTAGAGACCGGGTTTCGCCACATTGGCCAGGTTGGTCTTGAACTCCTGACCTTGTGATCTGCCTGCCTCGGCCTCCCAAAGTGCTGGGATTACAAGGTATGAGCCGCCGCTCCCAGCCAGATGTCTGCATTTTTAACCAGCTGCTCAAGTGATCCACATACAGATGTTGTTCTTCATCGTTTGAAAAATCAATGGATTTAATACAATGGCCAGGAGAAAACCCACCTGCACATTTTGAGGCTGAAACTAGTAGCTTCTAACAGATAATCTTACCCTTGTCAAAGTAACCTGCTTGAGAGATTTGGGAAACCCCCAAACCCACAGGGGCTGCCAGCCACAGAAAGATATGTCTGGAATGTGTCTGATGAAAAAAGCAACTGTGATCCCATTCAATCAGATTGCATCTTTCTTGGGTGATGCCAGGGTGTTCAGTAGTTCCTTATGGAAACAATCTTGAGAATAGGAAGCTTTAGTGTCTGTGAAGCACTACTACCAGGCATGGTTATTTTGACTCCATAAAAGCTATCCTAGTTTTTAATCTAGAAACGTAGTTAATATTCTTTGAGTATCCTAATTAATTCTCATAACAACCCTATTAAGATAGATTTTTATTCCAGAAAACCAGTGTCAATTCTTTGGATAGGAGTATAATAATACTGAACATTTATTGAATGCTTCCTATCACCACTGTACTAAATGCTTTAAAAGGATTCTTTCTTTTCTTCATCCTCACATTTAAAAGAGTAAACTGAGCACTAGTGAGCTTTCTCAAGGTCACTAGAGGTAGTAAATGAGATTTGAAGTCAACCCTAGTCTCACTTAGATCCTAAACTCTTAGCTCTGTGCTGGAATATTTCCCTAGAGAAATACAATTCATTTATTTCTTGGCTTGGTGGAATCCTCTTGTCCTGAGATCATGCAATTTCCTTGGCTTTCATTTAAGCTTTTTAATGTATAATTTGGAGGTCTGAATATTCATGCCCATCAGAAGACATAAACTCCTACTGGGAGATGACTTCTAACATAAATTAATAAAATAGCATTCTGGTTTATATATCGAATGTTGTGAGTTTGGTCAGTGTCTAACTGGGTCCTGAAAGGCCTGAATAGCTGTATGTGCCATGACAAAAATTACTTTCAGAACCTGAAAACCTGAGGACAATAACTGGCTCAAGATAATTTCACCATGATATTAGCAGCAAGCCCAGCTCCATCTCCTAGGGAACTCCTCCATGCTTCATGCCCTCCAGCCCCACAAGAGTTCCTGTCCTAAAGGAGCTACACACTCCATTTTTCCCACTTTACCTAAAAATCCCAAAGAAGGAATGTAGGTTCAAGAGAAACATTTACTATTTCTTTACCTTTGTCATTAAGATGTACATACAATGATGTGAATATTAGCATTTGAAGGTCTGGTCCCAATGTTTTATTGGTTGTACCATAGATTTCAGTGGAAAAGGCAGGGTGTGGTGGCTCACTCCTGTAATCCCAGGACTTTGGGAGGCCGAGGTGGGCGGATCACAATGTTAGGAGATTGAGACCACCCTAGCCAATATAGTGAAACTCAAGTCTCTACTAAAAATACAAAAATTAGCTGGGTGTGGTGGCGCGTGCCTGTAGTCCCAGCTACTTGGGAGGCTGACGCAGGAGAACCACTTGAACCTGGGAGGCAGAGGTTGCAGTGAGCCAAGATCATACCACTGCACTCCAGCCTGGGCGACAGAGTGAGACTCCGTCTCAAAAAAACAAAAACAAAAGCAAAACGAAACAAAACAAAAAAAATTTAGTGGAAAAAAAATTGCCCCAAGGATGTTTTTCTAGGCAGGCCTAATTTCTTTCAGAAATGAGAGTGACATGTGCCATAGTCTACATTCATGAAAAATTTCATTTCCTTTTGCTTATTTATAGTAAGCAAAATCCAAGTATATTCTCATGAATGGCCTGACCAATACTTGTCTTCTTTAGCTTTGCAGACACAGTTGTGCACAAAGCACACCTGGTACTTTTAAGATATGTGTATTATCCCTCACAGGGCAGGAACAAAATGTACTTTTCATTTTAATAGCTTCACTTAGTTTTAATTTTTGGATCCATCCATGGATATGTCATTCATCAGTATAGAGGGCAGTTTGATCTCAATGGCAGGAATAATCCCACAGCATGGGGATACTAATTCTTAAGGGTCTGTTCAGGTTAAGGCAAATGCACTCTATGGTTTGTGAAGCAACTTCACAGGGACTTAAGAGCTCTCATATCCGTTTGGGATTTATTCAAACATATCTCTCGTATTTCACTAGGATATATGCTCCATGAGTACAGGGATTTTTATCTTTGATGACTTTGTGTCCTTAGTACCCAAAACAAAAGTGCTCAATAAATAGTTAGTGAATGAATTTATTTATCCATCCATCCAGTCATCCATCTACCTATCCATCTATTGTTTACCTCTCCACTTCAGCTAAGGTACCTGCATCTTTAGGTGCAGAGAAAGAAAAATAACCTGACTCCTCCAAGATGACTGGAAAGCAGCTCCCTGCTTCTTTAGTTCAAATAAGTACTAAAGTATATGAGACTGTTGCATTAAAAAAAAAATCTTGCCATCCTGCTGCCCAGATAAATAAATCGTTATTCTTCTGATGTAGATCATTTAAGTGATTGCTTATTATTGCTTATTTGCCTAAAAACACTTTTTGATAAACTTTTTCTCAGCAGCCCTGGTTTATTCTTTTAATTCCAGCTTTTATTTACGGAAATACCAATCCACTTTTATTCAATAATTGAGGGGCTTGTAAAAGATTTTTTTAAGTACAAAAATACTTGTTTTTTTATGTATGTATGTAAAATATGTAAAAAAATATATATTAAGCTCCTGACTTAACTCTGATTTACTAATAGAAATAGTTAAGGGGAAACAGGAGCATTAATCCTTACAAGGCCACATTTCCATTGACTAAGTATTTAAGATCAGTTGGATTAAAGGAGGGAATGGAAAGATAATAACAGGGAGAACTCTCATTCAGTTCAGTCTCATCAAGGCTTCCCTGCCTGCTGAGTAGCAATGGTGGGGATGGGATTCCCTCTCTGTAATTGCACCACTATCATGCCATAAACAAATAGAGAGAGGCAGCCTAGCTGTGTCTGAGTCTCTGTGGGACAGTTGTGCTCATTTAGCATCTCAACATTTGCCACACAACTTCAATTCCATCACTTCCTCTCTGGTATGTTTCTTTAAGAAATCTCCTTGCCTGGGAGCTCTAGGGTACCACTCTAATACATGCCACCTTGTATTGTTGAATCCTACACAGGCCTGTAAGATGAGTATATTCTCAGATATAATAACGATTCTGCTTAGAGTGATCTGGAAGTGCCCAAGGCTAGACAAGGATGATGGGAGTTCAGTAACTCTGTGCCCTGACTGGTTGTCATTGAAGCAACAGTTGCCACAGAAACTGGGAAATGCTTAAATCCCACATCTCATTTCCAAATCTCATGAGCTTCTCCTTCATGACTAGTGGAATTAATTATCCCAATCATTCAGACATATAATCTTACAGAACCTTGCAGCCACAGATAGTCAAACTTCTTGCAAAGCCAAATCTTCATGGATCATTTAGGTTAATTAATATCGAGTGGTAAATGCTGCTAAAAATTCAGGGCCTCATGTGTGGCAGGATTTCATTTTCATTACTCTGGGGTTAGGCTGTTAGATTAGCATGCACTGGGATATGTTATTCATGATGGCAGAGTAAATGCAATGAACTGGAAGATAGAAACATTATTACTGTAAAATTCATGTTAGCATGCTGGCAAACATAGATGGCCTCAGTTTCACTTTACTGACTCTGTGGGGATTCTGTTCTCAGTGTCTGCAGATAAAGCATCTCCTCTGGGACTGGGTCCTAACCTTAGGACTCAGGTTCCATCTTCCATGGAAGGGCCACTGTGCCAGGCCCAGAGTCACATTTGGAGAGCTCAGATGCCACAGTAAGACTAACTCAGGGCTCTAACCTGCTTTCCTACTTAAAGTATCTGTGTGACCTTGGACAAGTGCCTCAACCTCTTTGAGCCTCTGTAAAATGAAGAGAAAAATTGTACTCATATTTGACCCTTGAACTAGGAGGTTAAAGGCACAGACCCTTGTGCAGTTGCAAATCCACGTATCACTCTGACTCCCCAAAAGCTTAACTATCAATAGCCTGTTCTTGACCGCAAGCTTTGCTAATAACATGAGCAGTTTGTCCCAGAGAACCATAGATTAACATGTTATTTGTATGTTATATGTATTATATACTGTATTCTTACAACAAAGTAAGCTAGAGAAAAAAATGTTATTAAGAAAATCATAAGAAAGAAAAAACATTTAGTATTTATTAAGTGGAAGTGGATCATCATAAAGGTCTTTATTGTCATTGTTTTCAGGTTGAGTGGGCAAAAGAGGAGGAGAAGGAGGGGTTGGTCTTGCTGTTGCAAGGGTGGTAGAGGCAGAAAAAGATCTATTTATAAGTGGACCCACACAGTTCAAACCCGCATTGTTCAAAGCTCAACTGTTTTCATAGGATTAAATGAGATGATGTGTTTTTCATGCTGGATACATTACCTGGAATTCAGAAAGTGCCCCCAAAATATTAGTCCTGATATTATTTTTCTTGTTCATTGAAGAATAGACTTGAAAGGGGAGTGAAAAGCCTGGAGAAAAATGAAATATGAAGGATTTGACAGGTTATCCTTATATTCATTCTTAGCCAATATTTATTGAGCAGTTACTCTGTGCTATGCACAGCTCTTTGTGTCTGGAATATAGTAGTGGACAAAACAGATATTTCTGCCCTTGTAGAGTTTATGTTCTACTTGGTATAGGGGGTGGGTACAGAGTACTTAATAAGCAATAAATAAATTACGTAGTAAGTTAGAGTGTGAATGCTATGAAAAAAGAAAAAAATGTGAAATCAAAGAGAAATTAGGAGCACCCAGGAAGGAAGAAGCGGGGCTAGATTAAATCTGCCATTCTTCTCATAACCAAAGTGGGAGTAACCCTGCCATTCAGACCGTGAGTCCTTCAGATGATTGGATTTACTTGTATTAATACTAAGAGCACCAGATAAAAACCCAACATTGACTGAAAGCTTATTCTGTGCCAGGGACTGCTCTAAAAGCGTCATGTTTAATACCTTTATAATATGTATAAAAGAAAGTGTTATTACTTTCTCCATACAGAAGAGGAATCTGAAGAACAGAGGAGTTAAGTAAATTGCAAAAGGTCACACAATTCATCAGTATCAGAGCTATGATTCAGCACCAGCATTCTTTACCACTAACCTATACCATTCACACAAAGCATGAATTGAAGTTAGAATGTAGATCTCTCAACATAAATTCAGGCTGCTTGGGCAACTCTGCCATTCAGAATAACAAAGGAAGCCTCATATCTAATCATATCTAGATGCCTATTTTCTGAGTGTAAATACTTTTAAGATAAGTTATCATGTATTCATATGATAATTGACTTACTTTAGTCATCCATTGACAGAGAAAACGAAAATGATTACAAGTGATGAAATGATTATAAAATCAGTAAATTTAAAACATTCATTTGTATTACTATTCCTCTCAACAGCCTCTATTTAGTTACTTGGAAAACAGACTTGTACTCTGCTTGGTGTACATGTGGATTTGGGAACTCTTTGCAGTAAATCAATAGTGCCCCAGGGGTTTGTGACCCACAGGGGATCTTTAAAATAAACTCCTACTTGGATTTTTGAGGTTGTCTCTAAACTGGAGATGGATGACACAGTTCAATAGGAAGAGAAAGGCAGATTTTATTTACTTTTATATACATTTTCTTAAATGGTTACTGTAAGTTTTTCTTAAACAGGAGGTCTCAATTGAGAATTCTTTGATTCAATGCTTAATCAACCCAGAGGACTTCTTACTAACAAATTTATAAGAAAAAGCATAGAGTATGGAGTTAAGGGCTAAGACTCTTAAGCAAGACTGATTAGTTATTGTCCCCTAATCGCTCAATAGCTGGATAACCTCTATGAGCCTTAGATTATTTTTTCTATGAAATGGGAGTTATCATCATCACCATCCCCTCCACCAACACCATTATTATTATCTCCTGGGATTATGGTGAGAAGTAAATGAGATATTACAATTAAAATACTCAGCTTGATACTGGCACCTCCCCAACATTCAGTGAACGTAGCAATCATTATTAATACACAAAAGAGTTGTTGATGTTTTCAGCAGTTGTGTGATAGATGGAGTTGCAGAATAAGCAGAAAAGATAGAAGTGAGCAGCTGACTTTGATTATGACTTTTGGCATTAGACATAGCAAAACCTCAGGCAAGTAGTGATCAAGTCTACTTTCACTCTCAAGCATTCTGAATAGAAAGAGAGGTAAGAGTGATTGTGGTAGAAAGAAAACTTTTTCTTTTCTTTTTTTAATTTTAAATCTATTTTATTATTACTATTATGTTTTAAGTTCTGGGGTGAAAGAAAGCTTTTACAAACAGAAAACCAATGTCAGTTCCCTGATTAAAAGGAAAAGATGGTAAAGGATATGCTAATTGGTGATGTATATATGCAAAGAAGCCAAGGAAAACAGGAAAAAGAAGCAAAATAAAGAAGAAAAGGGGTAAAAGAACAAGGGGAAAATAGAAGCTTTGAGGATGGTAGGGTAGAGGCCGCTGGATGGCAGGCAGAAGGCCTCTGATGGTGGAAGAGTGGAAAAAGCAATGAAAAAGGCAAAGATGACAGGCAGTGCTTCTGTCTGGCAGCTCCTTCATCAGTCCTTATAGGAACAGGCATGAGGCGTTTTCTACTCTAAAGGCTGGACAGTATCTGGTGGGAGACGTAGAACAATACCTCTGTAATAATAACATGATTTTGTAATCCATGTTTATTATGAGCCAGGCATTTTTCATAGTTCACAAAGTGGATTCTATTTTATAGATGCAAAAACTAAAGCTTAAAGGGGTGAAGGTTACTCAACAAATAAGTAAAAAAGACGGACTCCAGAATCTTCTGCGTATTTCTTCCTGTTATAGTTCTTGAAGTTTCAAATGGTCAACTTGCTGTATCAGGAAACTATCAACTGGAATAACTCATATCATAATTATGCCAGATAACTGTGGCATATTATAGATTTTTTAAAGTAAAAGTACTGCTCTTTTATTTTTTTTTTGTTTGCCATTGTAAATCAACTTAAAAAAAGGCATCAAGTGCTACAAATATGGCATTTGATAATTTTCAGTTAATTATAGATGGCATTTGCTTAACATTTAGGCAATTTGAAAAGGAGTTATTGAGTATTAGCAGAATCAGCAGCAAGGGTTTTTCTAAGCTCCTGGAACCATGAGTCAAGGTAAATAAAAGTTCCCTGGTTAGAAAAGGGCACCAAAAAAGCCTTTGAAAAGTAGTTCAACTTGACTTTGACTTATGATATCTTTGGGAACTTGCCCAGTTTCAAGGTGAGGCTAGTGAGACAGGAAATACAAATGACAGTACAAAGAAATTACAGGGTTCCAGTTAAATCCTCATATAGAAAGGCTGAAACTATAAGGGACCTTAACCACAAACTCTAAATATAAGCAAAAGTTCGAATTGAATTGTGACTTGAAATTCTCTAGCCTTTCCTATTAGTCCTTTGTACAAAGGAATAGCCCACATAATAAATGTATCCACTTTGAACATTATCTAGCAAGTTGTCTTGCTGGATTTAAAGTAAAATCTCTGAGATATTAATAACCCATTAATTAATTTTGGCCAAAGTCTATTGGTGTTAAAAATAAAACCAATTGCATATTACCTGGCTTATTTATGACATTTATAAACAGTAACTATTTTGAGAAGCTGGTATATTATTACAACACACAAATAACTGTAGTATTGAGGGGGTGGAATATGTAGGCAAATATGTAAGTTCTGCAATCCAACTTTTATCTTCCCTTTGTTCCCAGTTTTATTTTTCTGGCATTAATCTTGGCATTGAGTTCTATTTTTGTTGACTAGACAAAAAAAACCTGGGGGTTTGGTGGACACTCAGAGTGAGAAAGTAGGGCATTTGGAAAAATAGGAGGAAGTGCTTGACCTCCAGTCCATCCTGCTTCGTTTTTCCTTCTGAACAGAGCATGCATCAGCTCCCAGACTCCGTGACTGATTTCAAAGCGAGCTTCTAAACATTGAGTTTTGCAAATAATACCTTTCTTATTCCCAGAGAAAGAAGGCTGGGTCAGAGATGCTACAGCAGGTTCCTTTTCCCTCTCCACATAGTTAGCAGAGCCAGACTTTCTAGTAAGCAGATAATTCAGTTCTAGTGGTTGGCTTGATTCAATTAGTGATGGGGCGAACTTCAGTTTCCACATTCCAGGAGGAGGGGTTGCCCTTTTCACATTAAAACAACAGACTCTGGTCCTGACTAGTTCCATCACTTGCTCCTCTGTAATTAATCTGTGGGCCCAGACAGTGATCCTTGAATAAGGAGTCAAATGCCCACGATACACAAATAAATTTGTCAAACTGACCTCTAGTCAGCAGAGAGCATCTGAGAGAGGAAGTATTTAGCAGGTATACATTTGCCAATCCCTAAATCAGGGTGTGTTTCTTTAATAAGTAGGGGACTAATTCACTGAACTCAGTGCTTAATGTCTACGGACACATGTCTCATGTACTTTGGGACATTCAAATCATTGCTAGAGTAAACTGTTGGCCCATCAGAGATTCTTAGTGCCTTCTTTCTTAGTGCTTTCTTCCCTTTGCATAGATAAGAGCTATTCTTGTGGATATACAGGAAATCAATGACTCTTTTCAGCATTAGTAGTTATCATTGCTTGGGTAGCAACTCAAGGTAGGAAAATATAGCTAGAACAACCAAGCCGCAGTGGAAGATGGACCAGAGACAGGAAGTTAGATGTGTGGTCCAATCAGCATTCGAAATGCTTAACTAGCCAACCAGGCTCCTTGGAGATCAACTGCTGGCTGTAAATGTACATGTACTAATATATGTGTTAAGAAGGAAAGGCAGGAAGTAAGGGCTGTATGTTTTAGGCTATAGAACCTAAGAGCTTCAACATTAAGGTCCAGTACAGGTAACTAATATTTATTATTATTTTTTAAGTTTAAAGACACTGGCCTCGTATGACCTGGGTGTGAAAAAGAACCCAGAACTCTTCTGTACCCGTTGTCAGAAAACCTAAGAAGGCCAGTTGTATCTTTCAAGATTTTCAACCCTTTTCTGGGGCAAAAGACTGAGTCAGTGTAATTACAATCACCTGGAAATAAACTGCAAACAGAACTGCTTTTGTTCCCCAACTGAAATCTTGCAAAAGAGACACATTACTTTGCTAGCTCCACTTCCTAAAAGGAGAACAGTTTTGTATATTTGCTGCACTGTTTTGTTGTAATTTTCTGAAAAATATCAATTCTGATTTTTATTAACCTATGAAAATAAAAGCTAATGCCCTGCTGTGCCCTCCATTCTCTGAAGACATTCATCTCTTGATCTCTTTTCGTTAGCGTGAAAACTAAAAAGAGAACAGACAATTCCAATTTAATAGACATTCTTTCTACTAGATCTAAAGACTTGGCTCCTTTTTCCTTTTCCAAAAGTCCTTCTCTGAAGTAACCTGTCATTTTACAATATTCCAAATCTTATGCAATTTATTCTGAACTCAATGTTTTTGAAGCAAATACTAATCATTTTTTTTTAGTGCTGCTGTATATTATGATCTGGTGGCTTACATCTTCTGTTGTGTATCTCAAGCTGGATCAAGTTCACTTCACAGGGAAGTCTGTGCCCCTACAGGGACAGAATGGGCACAGAGGGGAATTAGAATCCCTACAGGGGCAGCACAGAGAAGTGTGTTTTCTTCATGAGCTCTGATGTTTATATTAACCATTCTAGCAGCTTTGCGTCTGACAGAATCCACAGATGAAGTTCATGTTGTTTGTTACTCTGCCCAATATAAAAGGCTCTCTTTTGAATACAGTATGAAACTAGTGGCTCTGACCAGCCAACGCTAGGGCATATGCTTGCACCTTGTTTTTCTGGCAGCAATAACAAGTGTGCTAACTTGTGCTGTCTTAGTGGGTCCTGCCTGTGACCAACAGGGTGAGTTTCTGAGTTGGCTGTGTAGGGGGAACTCTGCATTTTGGCGCTAGAACAGAGGAAAGTCGGGCAGTCTGGAGTCCTGACCCTGACCTCATTAGCACTGTGCTCCTGTCCATTGAAATAATTGTGCAGTGATTTCAACTTTAATTTGATCTTAATTCTGGGATGATTCCAACTCAGCTACTCAAGGTTGTAGAAAAACAAAACAATGAATGTTCTAAAATCTGCTATTTTCTTTAACACATCAAGCTCACTCTTGTCCAGCATTAAGACACAGACCCAGAATTTCCTCCTGACTTTCCTCTATCTTCCCTCTTTGTCCCTGACTTTAAAAGGATGCATAGTAATTTTGCTATAGATGAAAAAACATGGTACTCCAAAGTCCAAAAGACTCAGGTTTGAATTTCAGCTTTGCCATATATTGACTATGTAATTTCAGGTAAAAATTTCAATCACTTAAAGCCCCTGTTTACACATTTGTAAAAATGGAACAAATACTGTGGCATGGAAAAGAGATAGTCTTAGAAGCAGAAGAAATGAGTTTAAATCTTAGTTTCTTAGCCTCTTAAAGCTTAAAAACATTAGTTAGTACTCACTTCATATGGTGATAATGAAGATTAAGCACCATCTCTGCATTGTGAATTTATAAGAGTTAATGGAGTACATGTGTATAAGTTTCTAGTATTATGCATAGTGTACAGCATGGACTACACAGATATCAATTTCCTTGTTTATTCTGGGCAGTTTTATAGAGGTTAAAAATCCCTTTGTTTTTCAGGAGTCAAGGACTTCTCACGTTGTCAATAAGCTTTTTGAGCTGGAAGGCCAGAGTAGGTCATGACACATTTACTTGCATTGCTCAATGGAAGAGGATTCTACAGGGTGCTTATAAAATCTCAGAGCTTTGGAAAATGCACATAAGTAGTTTATGGATATTCTCTTTTAATACAGTGTTAACTGTGTTAGCCTCATCCACAATGTGTAGTTCCATGTGCTGTGCAAAATTACAATAAAAATAGGGCCGGGCGCAGTGGCTCACACCTGTAATCCCAGCACTTTGGGAGGCCGAGGCAGGCGGACCACCTGAGGTCAGGAGTTTGAGACATGCCTGGCCAACATGGTGAAACCTCGTCTCTACTAAAAATACAAAAATTAGCTGGACATGGTGGCGGGTGCCTGTGATTCTAGCTACTCAGGAGGCTGAGGCAGAAGAATTGCTTGAACACAGGAGAATTGCTTGAACGCAGGAGAATTGCTTGAACCCAGGAGGCAGTGGTTGCAGTGAGCCGAGATCATACCATTGCACTCCAGCCTGGGCAACAAGAGTGAAACTCCATCTCAAAAAAAAATAATAATAATAAAGGTACACCCCAGACATCCAACCCTGCAACCGCGGTGCAATGGGGTAATGCACCAGCCTGATAGCATCACTCTGGACCGCCTCTCCTAGTCCATCAACTAATAACATGATTTAGTCACTTGAAAATGGCAAACATGTACCTATGTTTCCAAACTTTAAGGCCACCCTATGGCTAAGTTCTAACATTTGAATAAGATAAAGTGCCTCCAGAGAGAATTTTATTCTGCTTTCCATATTGCAGAAGTCACATGATTATAAGAACAGTCTGCTTTCCTAGAGGTTCGTGGGAGCAGAGTCTATTCATGACCTTGTTTTCAGATACGGCCACTAAAAGGACTCCCTGCTAAAAAATATTTTCCCCAATTTATCCAATTTATACGTAATTAGTCATTTTCTTTTTGTTTTTCCTTAAGCTGATGAATTACTTACAGTTCTTATAAATTCACTTCAATATTTAGAGGTTACATAGAAGAAGAATGAAGAGACAATAAGAAAGGGTAGGGAAGTAGAAGAACGAAGAGTGTGATATTCCAGAACCAAGTGAAGAAAGTGTTTCAGGAAGGAGACCGTGATCAGCTATGCCAGATACTGTTGATAGGTCAAGTAAATGAAGACTGAGAAGTGAGTGTGTATTTGGTAACATGACTATCAGAGCCCATGAAGAGGCAGTTATTAGTGTGGGGACCAAGAGAAACATTGGAGTGAACTGAAGAGAGAAGACGATATTGATTGTAGACAACCATTTTAGGTGGGCATGGTGGCTCACCCTTGTAATCCCAGCACTTTGGGAAAGTGAGGTGGGTGGATTATCTGAGGTCAAGAGTTCAAGACCAGCCTGGCCAACATAGTGAAACCCCATCTCTACTAAAAATACAAAAATTAGCCGGGCATGGTGGTGAGCACCTGTAATCCCAGCTACTGGGGAGACTGAGGCAGCAGAATCGCTTGAACCTGGGAGGCAGAGATTGCAGTGAGCCGAGATCGTGCCATTGCACTCCAGCCTGGGCAACAGAGTGAGACTCCAACTCAAAAAAACAAAACAAAATAGACAACTGTTTTGAGTTTTGCTGTTCTTTTATTTATGTTGTCACACTTAGTGTAAGGTAGTTTAGGAAAATCATTGTCTATAGACATTCTGTTTGTGAAAATAGAACTCACTTTATGTCTGACCTCTATTTTCTGTGATTTTTACGCAACGAAGAACATAGGTCCTCAGGCCAACATATGGACACCTAGAACAAATGGCTTCCAAGGCTTCTCCCAATTGAATAATTCTGGTGAATTCCCTTTTCATGAACTTCCTGCCAGATGTTCCTCATGACTGATCTTATTTCCTTTATGCTTATGAAAGTGAGGCATAGTTTTTTTACAAAATTACTTAAATGCATGTTATCAGAATGCAGCAGAGCAAAGCGAAGACCATGTAATTTGACACAGTCATGGCTAGAAGAGAAACCTTATCCAGGACAGATATTTTTAGTTGCCACAATTTTCTATCCCACTAAACCCCATTATTTTAGGCTATATGGAAGTGGGTAATCTGAGGGGCTGTACCTCATAACAGTCTCACTTTTCACATGAGAAATCTACTTTAGAGAAAGCTCTTAAGATGTATCTTTATATACTTGGCCGGGAGATGACCACTTTTATTTTTTCCCTGCTAAAAAAAATTCTTTCTTCAATTCCCTGGAAAATACTGTTGAGGAGGCTGTCATGCTGTTGGGGGCAAAAACCATATTTTCTCATTTATATTGTGCCTGCTTATCTATATTTCTGCAAACATTTCAATCTTTCTCCCCACTGCATTTTTTACATCAGGCTTTTCTTTTTTTTTTTTTTGAGTAACTCCTATTTTTTATTTATTATTTTGTCTCTTATAAAAGCAGCACAATTTGATGATTGTTTCAAATAAAGAAAACAAGGCACTTTCAAATAACTTGCATAGATACTTCAATTGTGTTGGATTTAGTGCTGCAACTTTCAGGCTTTTCTAACTACAGTTCATGGCATTCTGTTTTATGTCACTGTGACCCTGACTGCTGTGTGGAAGTGGGGCCTGCAGTGCAGGAAGCCTGTTTATAATCGACAGATAAATCTGTTTTCTAGAAACTGCATTCCACAGCAGTCCCAGCATATATGATTCTTAAAAAATCACTTTGTTTATTCCCCAAATAGAAGGCAGTCAAATCAACCAGTTTATCCTTCCAGCATTGCAAGAGGACTGCCAGTCATTTTCCAACTTTGCCTTTTTTTTTTTTTTTAAGCTGCAGTTGTAAAAACTTGGTGTGCTTTGGGATGTGTCATCTCTTATTTCTTAAGGGTCAACTGTGTTAAGAGAGAGAAGGTCAACCTAAACAGTTCTTGGATTTCATTTCGGGAAATTCCAGGCCCCAGCTCAGCTTGTTCTGTGCATGTCCACCTACCAAGGCTCGGCCCTCTGTTGTTGCAGCTGTTGCTGAGTACAGAGCTCATTTATCCCCAGTCAGCTGGAGCTTCCTGTAAGTGTTGGATGCTTTTCCCTATTGCTACTCAATTGAGATTTTTTTTACAAGATTTATCACAACAGTTCCAGCTACATGCTGCTTTGGAATACATACCTCCAAAGTCCAATGACTTTTCAAAACACAGATACTATGCTAGTGGCAAACCATTAGAGATGTCAACTGCCTCACTTGGTTCAACCTCTACCATGTTGTAGGTGCTTCCATGCAGAATGGGGAAATGGAATGAGGAGTTTGAAGGGACACATGGAAAGTCTCTTCCATTGTACCTCTCACCCCAACCACGCCATGTTGGAATATACAAGACTGAAGAATTCAGAGTCACAGCCTTGACTCCAACTCCCTTGTTCTAAGATAAGAAGAATCTTAGTGATTTACCCAAGGTCATATGGCTGATTATGGCATTAGCCTCTTGTAATCCTTTTGAAACATATGATCTTGAAAAAAAGTCCAAAATGGTAGACAAGGAGTTCACTTTACAAAAAAGTATTTATTCTTGTTATTATTTATCCTAGGGGTCTTGGAACATTGTGTTTGATGGCAATAGTTTTAATATGGCCGATTCTTTCTGACCTTGTCAGAGTGTGTATTTTGATAAGATAGAAATATAGATTTATACCATATCTATATAAACAGTCATCCACATGCATGTATGTTCTGCTTCTATCAATAGCTCTTTTTCTCAGGGATAGGAAATAAATGTGTCTGAATTTATATATAAAAAAAAAGCCATCAAAGTAGTAAAACAAACTAATCTACTGTGTACTACATAAGGCATTTAAATTCTGATAATTCATGTCTAATGCAAGCAGTAAGAATATGAAATAGTACACATTCATCTCTTTTCTTCATGAAAACTGGGGCAAAAATCTTAATATTCTAAAAGAAAGGAGAATACCATTTAAAAATTCAAGCTTCACCTCTCACTCTTTCTGCTCCCATTGCCTGAAAACATGCAGAGCTCTCTTTGATGTTTTGATTTTGAATCTTTTGACTTAAAAACATCTCCACTAGTTTATCAGGCCAGTCATTCTTCATTCTAACGAAAGTAGACTTCATTTTTGTTTTCATTATCTTTTAGAGACATTGGATTGCTGAACAGGTTTGGGCCAAAATCCGTCAGCTGCATTTCTTTTAGCTTGCTGGCTAAGACTGTCCATAAGGAAGGATACTCATGCTTTGCTGACATTTCCTCCCTAGGTCTCTACATTGCGTCAGTTGACTCACCAGAGGTTAATAATGTGCACTCTGGAGTCAGATTATGCAGGTTGGAATTCAGGCTCTACATCTTGCTAGCTAGACAAATTTGAGCTAGTTATTCAAATTATCTGAGTCTCATTTCCCACCCCTAGCCACCATAGGATTTTTGGGAAGGTCATATGAGATAATTTGTGGCACAGATTAAAAACTCTATAAATAGTGGGTATTACTATTATTACATATGAAATAAAGTATTTTTAACCTTGAGAGAGATGGAGAGGGTCAGATTACATAGATTTTCCAAAAAGTGCACCTGAATGGAACTTTGAACCTCAAGGCCAGCCTGCACAGGTGTTCAGAGCTATTCTGTGGACCTGTCAGTCATGGAATTGCTGTTTTCTTCTGTTCTCTTGTCTTTCAAAGGACTAAGAGGAAGGCCTATTGTTACTTGCGGAAAGATATTCATTGGCCAGAGTATTTCTGACCATAGCCTCTTATGGAACAAAAAAAATCATTGTTTATTCATATTCTAACTTCCCCTCCAGGAAGTACAACAATGCAATAGACAACAACCGTTTTGTAAGGTGAGTTCAAGCTAGATAAACAGATAAACAGACAGAACTGTGCCCACTTTTTTCTTCCTTTCTACCGTTCTTATGAATGTGTAATAAGATGGTTGGATCTGAAGTCCTGTTTCCCAGCTGTATATCTGTAAAATTCACTCATGTCCCTTCTCAGTAAACCACTCACTATTCCCCAGAAATGTCTTCTGAGTGTTTTTCATTTTATATTAGTTTTCTAGAACTTCATATAAATTAAATTATGTAGTAGATATTTTCTTGTGTCTAGCCTTCTTCAGACTGTTGGTGGAATTTTGTGTCATGACTTATACAGAGATACCAAGTTTGTAAATTACTAGTATATCGTTCTCTCCTTCTTCCTCAAATGTCATTGCTAGATAGAACGACTACTATTGAAAGACTGAAATATGTGCAAATGAGTACTCAGGATACATTCTCCAGTAGACAAAATGATTGATTACATTTTAGTTAGCTTTAGTTGAAGTGTATCTATAGTATGTTTTTAGGTAAAGTAGAGGTTAATAGACTTCTGTGAAATAATTTAGGACTTTAATAGTAAGAAGCAGTGGCCTGTGTCTGTAATATAGGGAATAGGGAGTGGCAGCTAATCCAGCATGCCTGGAAAGTGGTTAGAACGGTTCTGTGCACAGTGGCACCCCTGCATATCAATTGAGTTGTGGAGTTGTTCTTTCTTACTGAGGGTTAGTTGATCTTGAGTTTGTTTTGAGTTTTTTCTCAAATATGTAACATCAGGTATATTAGTATTTTAATTATACACTTTAAAAATTATATAAACTGATGAGCATAAGAGCAAAAAGAAAGTGGCTTATTGATTTTATATCAACTAAATTTAATGTTATGGGCAGGCACAGTCAATTTAGTTGGCAAAACCTGTCCAATTAGTTATGCATAAAGGCATGTTAAAGGGAAAAGCTGTATGGGAAAAATTATAACAGTCTAGAGTTTTGCACAATGATGACTTTATATGTGTCTTTAAGTTTTCTTTCTATTTAAAGGCAAAATAACTAGAAATGTGTGGGGCGGTTTATGCAACAAAGATAAAATGAAACCGGAAGACTCATGATCAAAGAAAAGACCATGGTCGGTGAATGAAAAATAGGTGAATCTATGTTCATATATATATAAGTTATTTTTAAACATTTTATTACACAAAATTTTAAACATACATGAAGGGGATGTAATAAATCTCCATACACCCATCACCCAGCTTCAACGATTTATCAACTTTCTGCCTTTTCTGTATTGTTTTCTATACTTCTATCCCCACTCCCCTACTCAATTAATCTCACAGCTTTTTTACAGTTTCTTTCTCCCTTCCTCCCCTCCCCTCACCTCCCCTCCCCTCCCGTCCGTCCGTCCCTCCCTCCCTCCCTCCTTCCTTCCTTCCTTCTTTCCTTCCTTCCTTCCTTCCTTCCTTCCTTCCTTCCTTCCTTCCTTCCTTCCTTCCTTCCTTCCTCTTTTTTTTTTTTGAGGTAAAGTTTATATGCTTTGAAAGGTATGAGTCTCAGCTGTACAATTTTGGCAAATGGATATACCTATGTAATACACAATCTTATCATGACACTATATAACATTTTCATCTTCCTATAAAATTCCCTCCTGCTTCTTCCCAGAGAATCCCCCACCACAGCTCCCCAGATGGGACCACTTTTCTGATTTTTTTTTTTTCATTTTAAATTAGTTTTCTAGGACTTCGTTTAAATGAAGACACATAATAGGTACCCTTGTGTCTGGCCTTTTTGCACAGCTTATTGTCTGTGAGATTCATCTAGTGTCATGCTAGAGCCAGCTCAAACTAGGTTGAGAGAGCCAACCGTGTGCATCTATCACCAAATTTGCATGCAGTGACTTCAGTTTGGTAGCTTGAAATTGGCCATGGTGAGACTGTTTACCTCATGGAAATTGGCAAATGCTACAAATCAGGGTTTCCCTACCCTAAAGAGCCAGTTGTCAGCACATCACTGTATTCATTCATGTGGTTGGGTGAATCAGTAGTGTAATCCTCTATATTACTGAGTAGCATTTCTTTGTATGGGTATACTACAAATTGTTCATTGATATATCATGTAGATTGTGTTGATGTGCATTTGTGTTGTTTCCAGTTTGGGGCTATCATGAATAAAATAATTATGAACATTCTTGTACAAGTGGACATATATTTTCATGTTGTTGCATGTAATGTGTTAATTTTAATTAGTTTATGCTACTCATGAATAGTCTCAGTTTATTTATTCTAATATTTATAAAAATTTTGAAGTTCTCAACTTTGGGCAATTATGAATGATGTTACTATGATCATTGTTGTATATGAATCATATGAATCTCAATGCATATTTACATACTTCTCTGCATCTATGAGTGAACTTGTTGGGTCACAGGGAGATATATCTTTATCTTTACTAGGTAACACCAGAATATCTTCCAAATGTACTTATTTATGCTCCTACTCAGAATGCATGAGTATTCTCATTGTACCATATCCTTCTTTACTTCACTTCTTAATCTCAGCCATTGCATGTATATACAGTTGTTGATCAGCAAAAGGGAATACCAGAAAGCAAATAACTGAGAAAATAGTACACAGAAGGGCAGTTTTCCACAGGCCCATTTCATTCTAGGGAAGAACATAGAAACAGGCAGGGCCAGACATCAAACTCTGGAATGGTTACCTTGATACTTGAAACTTTTAAGCTACATGATTGGTGTTTTAGTTATCTATTCTTGCCCTAATAAATTACCCCAAAACTCAGTAGTCAAAGTTAACAACCATTTTAAGTTTTCTTATGATTCTTAATGCTGACTAGACTCAGTTGGATGGTTATTCTACCGGTCTCACTATTGTAATTTTAGATTAGACATTTTTCGTTTGTAATTTTGTCAGTTATACTTTATTTATTTTGAAGCAGTGTTATTAGGTGCATAACACTTTAGAATTGTTAAACATTCTTGGTCAATTGTAGTTTTGATAGTGTTATTATTGTGAAATGTGTCTTTTTATCTTTTATAATACATTTTGCCTTAAAAATCTAATTAATTAGTTTCCTAAATTTGTTTCCTTTTGTTGATGTTCTTTGGTTAATATTTTTTCATTCTTTTGTTTTATTTTTTTCTTGCCCCCTCCCCATTCTTTTATTTAATTTTTTTCTATACTTTTGTTTAGATATGCCTCATATATATAGAACGTAGTTGCATTTTTTTAAGTCCAGTGTAACAATCCATCTTTTAATTTGAACTTTAGTATTTATACTCAACATAATTCAGATCTGCTTGGATTTAAATCTACCATCTTATTATGGGCTTTTAGTTGTCCTGACTGTTCTTTATTTCTTGTCCTCTCCTTTTGGATTAATACTTTTTATTTTTTCATTTTCTTCATCCATTAGTTTAGAATTTATATACTCTTTTAGTGTCAACCTAGGGATTAGAAATGTATCCTTGACATATCAAAGTCTAACACTAATTGTTACTTTTAACCTATTCCCAGAAAATTTAATAATCTTAGAGTATTTTAATGCCACTTGCCATACCCTAAACTTAAATGCCAATTTGTTATTACTTTATATGATTAATATTTGAATACATTTACTCACAAATTCACTACTTTATTTGCTATTTCTTCTTTTTCCTCTCCTCTTCCTCCCCCTTCTCCTACTCCTCTTCTTCTTCTTCATCTTCATCTTTTGCCTTTCATCTGGTTTCCTTTCCTTCCACCTAAAAATGCCTCTGGATATTTCCTTTCCAGCAGTATTAACCTACTGATAATGAATTATCTTACTCACTATTTATCCCCAAAGTTTTTATTTACTTTTATTAGAATTATAAATTGGCACTTATTTTCTATATTAGTCTGATCAGGCTGCTGTAACAAAATTCCACAGACTGGGTGGCTTAAACAATAGAAATTTATGTTCTCATTGTTCTGACGGCTGAGAAGTCCAAGATCAAGTTGGTGGCCAATTCAGTTTCTGGTGAGAACTCCCTTCCTGGCTTACAGATAGCTGCCTTCTCGCTGTGACCTCACATGGCAGAGAGAGAGAGAGAGCTCCAATATCTTTTCCTTTTCTTAAAAGGGCACCAGCCCTATTGGATTGGGGTCCCACCCTTATGATCTCATTTAACCATATTACCTTCTTACAGGCTTTATGTGCACACTGGAGGTTAAGGCTTCAATATATGAATTTCAGGGGGATACAAACATTCAGTAACAACATTTTCTTTTAGCACTTTAAATATTCATTATTTCTGGCTTTTATTTGACCTGCTTGGGTTTGTAGGGTTTCTCAAATCTACATCTAGAACATTCAGTTTTGGAATATTCTTAGCCATTATACAAATATCACTTCTGCCCCATATACTCCCTGCTTTCTTTCTGGGACTATAATTTACACATAGTTTAGACCTTCTCATTCTGCTCTCTACATCTCTTACCCTTGCTTCTGTATTTTTTGTCTTTTTCTCTCTTTGTACTATATTCTAGATTGTTTCTTTTGATTTACGTGTCACTTCATGAATTCTCTCTTCGTTGCATCTAAGCTAGTATTAAATCCATTGTTGAGTTCCTAATTTTGTTAGTTGTATTTTTTATTTCTAGAATTTCACTATGTATTTAAGAATGTACTATGTCTTTTTAAAATAGTTTTCAGCTCTGTCATAATTGAAATTCTTAATTATTCCTTTATAACGTTAATCATGGTCAGCATAGTTAAAGTCCATGTTTGATAACATCAGCATCTACAGGCCCTACAGACCTTTTAATTATCCTATTGGTTCTCATTTATTTTATTTTGTCCTTTTACATGCATGGATGTTTTTTATTGTGAGACAGACATTATACTTAAAAATTGCTTGTAGAAATTGAGGCCTAGTATAATATCTTTCTCTAGAGATTGTTTACTTTTGCTTCTTTGTTTACATTTGCCTCTGTACACTAGTAATCTGATCACCTCAATTTAATTTCTGGGACTGAGAGAAACTGTACCTGTCAAGCTCTAAAGACAGTACATGGGATGAAAGAAGAAGAAAGCTTAGCTGTAGATCCAGTGATGAACAACTTCAGGTTAACGTTTACTCCTTGGATATAACTCTTCAGTGTCCTAACCCAAAGTGCATGAGATTTATCAGCACCTCTGTATTCTCAAGCAGATCCTGGCCTCCAGCTTCTGTCTACTTATTCCTGGGATATTATTAAGAGCACCATTCAGCCCCTTAGCCCCTTAGCAGCCTCTTCCAGTATTAGCCAGTGCCCCAGGGAAGAGTAAGCCTAAATCCTGACCTTGCCTCTATTGATTTCCCTCTTCTTCTGGATTATGGTCTGGTAATTACTCACTATTTTGTTGAGCCTCCAATGCCTTTAGAGCAGATTCTTATTTACATTATGTATAGGATTATATGAATTAAAGACTTTATAATTACTGTAATTGAAAGTCCAGAGTTCTTTTAGCATCCAACAGTGTATTACATGGTTGAAAAGGGAAATACATGTCATTGAGAAGCTCATAAGACATTTAGGGATATAAAACATGTGATATAGATTTAAGGGAAAAGTACGTATATATGATCTCTAAAGAGGAAAGAAGTAGGGGTGGGCTGAATGACCTGGTTTATCTATGTGACCATGGTCTTCTTTCATCCCATGTACAGTACTTGTCTGGGCCCATTCACTGGCCATGGCTCTAGCTCCCTGTTGCTAAATATGCAGTCTGACCACTTTCTCTCTTTTGAGCTTGATAGGTACAAGCCTAGCTACCTATTTAGATATTACCACTAGTTTTTTACAGGTTCTTCAAGTGCAATATGTAAAATTATGCCCATTCTAGATTTTTCCTCCATTTAATGGTTTGTATTGTTTATTTTATCTGTATAGTTCTACTCATGCTGCCCTATTAAACCTCATTAGGTTTAATTATTTGCAAATTTTCTAAGCTGTTTTTAAATGATTATATCCACAAAGTGCTGAATATTTGTGTAAACTATATTACCTGAAGACTGGGTAAGAAATGTTTAATGATATGAAGGCACACTACTTTTTAAACTATTCTGTGGGCTTCAATCATGTTCAACTGTATATGTCTGTTTTACACATAATTGTGGTAGAAATTTAATGATTTTATTATTTCATTTGGGGGTTTATAATTTACTAAAATATTCTTCTTATGAATTCTGGAAATAATTTTAATAATAAATGACTACTTTTCTATTTTTTGAAATACCCATTTGATGAACTATATGCAATTACAAAATGCTAAATAGTTGAAAAAATTTTAACAATGTGGCTAAATATCCTTGATTATAATGCTAAGTGAAAAAGGATAAAAATCTATGTCTACTATAATTATAGTGTTCTGTGTGTATGTGTGTGATTGTGTGTGTATGTTAATGGAAGAAAAGATGAAAAGAAATGTATCTAATTTTTATGACCGATTTTTTTCCTAGGTGGTGAGACTTTGGAGATTTAAATAAATTTAAATATTTATTGTCATGTTTTCCAAGTTTCTAAAACTGAACATATCTTAATTAACTTAAAAGGTACAATAATAATACAAATCTGTTGTAAAACAGTGTGTAAGTGCATGATGTAAAAGGTGATAGTCCCTCATTCCCTTCCCTCATTCCCTTAATAAAAAATAAGATTTTTTATTCAATCTTATTATCTTGAGATAATCACTATTATAAATATTGGGCATCTATTTCCAGGCCTTTATTTCTGTCCGTGTGTGTGTGTGTGTCTGTGTGTGTGTGTCTGTGTGTGTGTGTGTGTATGTGTGTGTGTGTAGGTAGGTATATGTATGTTTATCTTTCTGGCAGAACAAGTGTTTAATTCTTAAATTTACTTGAAAATCAGGATATATGCCTCCCTTTTGAATTCAGAGATTAATTGGGAATACTGTAAAATGCTTGGCACAATTATTTCACTTGGACCAAAAAGTAAAGAAAGAAAAGCTGAGGGGTGAGCCTGAAGAACAGATAATTCTATAATGAATTTTACTGATTATTCACCAATGGATCCCAGGGTACAATCTGCATATTGGATGTAGAGCGAAATGGATTTAAACTACAGGCTGAAACCCATAATTAGATAAACTAATCAGTTCATAAAAATTAGCATTACAAATAAAATAGATAATAGCAGAATATATCATATGTATTGGGATAATTATTGTGTATCAAACATTTATTCAGTTATATTTATACATGTGTATGTTTTTATTAGATCATGGTGTAAAATGTGCATCCTGTGCTGACTGTGAAAACCAGTTCTTCATGGAGTATGTGTGTGAATCCACATGTGCATGTACATATGTGTGTGTATAAAACCCATTGGAGTTCAATGGTAATACACTAGATGATGCAGAAAAATAAGTAGGGACTTGGAGTGTGAATTAAGTCTACAGAAGACAGGACTTGAGAATAGAATAAAATGAAGACTGAAGCACATAGATTGTATGTGAATTACACTTTATTGCATTTACCTTAAAGGAGATAACTCTCAACAGAAATGACAAGGTAGCATTAATTAGCAGATGCTCCATGACAACAGCTTCTCAAGTTTCCTCTGCTTCCCTCAAAGAAGACAGGCTTGATCCTTGGCTATGTCCTCACCTCATCAGGACCTGCAGTGCTGTGATCTTGAACTTTTTGGACCTCAGTCATGCCACCCTAAAATTTCAGAATAATTATTGAAATGATTGCAGAAACCTGCTTGGCAAACCTTGTCACCTAAATCTAACATTCAAATTTTACTTTCAGTTTCTTGCTCCATCATTGGTGCCATGTGGTGTCATTAGCCTCAAGTTACATAGCTGTAAATAGGCAACAAGCACATTCTTACTATACTATTTTTAATCTGTGTGGCAAAAGGTCTGAAAGCATGATCAACATGGCTATGCCACACCTCAGAGGCTAAGCCCCATCTTGGACCGAAGTCTTCCACCCATTCTGCTCATACTCTAGTCAGCATAGCTCAGAGTTTGGAAATGTACTGCTGAGGATGTTGTGTTCTATGGACTGTCTAATAGGAGAGGGAGATGTATTCTGGCACTCATGTCTGCGAAAAAAATGGAGTTTCCTGAGAATGATGAGGAATTGTATATGTGAAGGAACAGAGGAATGACAGAATTGGCGCTGCATTCAAAGTTTCATAGACCCTTGTTCCTTTTCCTAAATGTATTCACTGGGCCCTCTATTTTGTTAGGCTAACTTCTGCAATGTTAGATCTGCAATCCCCTGTGCTTCCTTCTCCTTTCTCATAATTTTTCTTTGTTCCCTCTCACTTTCATTCAATTCCAAACACACATCAGTAAGGAAGGCTTTGTAAAGCAGGGGTCACTGAGGTTAGTGCAGATTGTTGACTACATTATTGCATGTTCAGCTATGTACAAACATGCTTGGATAGGTTGGGCAGAGGTCGGGGGTGGTGCGGTGTTCCAACAGAGCTTTATTTTCATAAAGGGTCAAGGAACCACTGCTGAAAAGTAGTTATCCTAACAGATAACTGTTAGGGGATCTGAAGTCTGGCCAAAGAACATGGGACTGTGTCAAGTGTAGAGGCCATCTTTAGTTCAGCAGAAGTTTTGCCACTTAGCCATCCTTTAGCCTTTGGTCACACATAATGTATATGAAACACTGGCAACTTTTTTTTTTTTTTTTTTTTTGCGGGACTCTTGTCTATAAAAACAATTATTTTAAAAATGTATTGCAAAATGTGTTGACTCATGTGAGGTGTAGTGATCTATCTTGAATGGTGAAGATCTAGAGAAGCACTTAGGTGTTTGCATATTGTCCAGTCACTGCACAAGAAGATTCTTTGCAGTGTTAAGGCATTGTCTCTTCCCATTCAAATCCAGGAACTCTTTCTTTATATTCTTTATAGTCCACTTCTTGTCAATTTTATATCTCCCACTGTGAGAAAAAGGTAGCAGTGCTGTGATGACTCACTCGGCCAAGACTCTTCAGGACTCAATTGTATAGAAACAGTATAGATCTTGCTTCTGCAATTCTCTAATGCAATTTATCTGATGTTGATTACCTCATTACTCATGATAGTGTAGCATCTTTCTTGCTGTCCTTGAAGAGTGGTGTCCAGTGAATCTTTCAAATATTGATACTGAGCTTCATTGTTGATGAACAAAAATGCAAATCTCACCCAGAGCATGCAGGAACATGTGAGCAATAATTCATTTACTCATCATGTTAAATTTGTCATTCAGAAAACAGATCTTCAAACCATGTCTTCTCTTGACCTTTGTAGGCTATAATCACTACACTCCTAGAATGTGATCTCTTTCAGTATTGACTACATCCCTGCCTTCCACACACTTTCACCAGTGGGAAGGATGGAGATTTCATCTGGGCAGAGGGAGAAGAGCGTTACCATTCAAAAGTCTGTCCCTCTTAAGATACGCTCTCTCTGTCAACCTAGGTGAGTATTTTAAGTCTCCAACATGACATCACCTAATGCAGAGTTAGGAAGAAATACATGCACTCTTGCAAGTTAGTATAAGCAGATTCAGTACACTACTGACTATTTGTGTTACCTAAAAATTACCGGAAAAATGCCATGGCCTGCCCAAGTTTCTATCCAGGGACAGGGGAAGGACAATCCCCCAAATAGTGAATAAATATAAAGACAGCAGAAGAACAAAACAAAATGACTTTCTAATTTCTTACAAACCATAGTTGTTCAACATAATAGTTACACATTTGAAAAAAGATGATTGTTTTATTGGAGTACCTTAAGATGTTTTGAACGTATGGATTTGACAGCAGGGCAGTTCAAGAGGCATGAGGAATATTGCTTATCTCTATCTGTTGGAGCACTGGAGTGTGAGCTGAAGCAGCCTAATCTTGACTTGCAGAAATGGGGAGGACATGATATACTGGAATTGTTCATGGAATTGGTTTGGCTGATTCTCATTGATTCTGCCTTTTCTCCAGAAGCCAATTCTATAGCTGTTGAAACGGGGAAGAGAAAAATGACAGGTACTAAGTAGTATCTAGGAGGCTAATATTGAGCATATTTAAAATAATCTCTGGGACTTCTGGAATTTTCTAGAAGGAATCTTAAATGCTCTAGATTTTGTAACAGCTAATAAAAGAAATACTATAATGCTGATGGTGACAGTGGTGACCCTGATCTATCCCGGAAAACCTGGCTTTTATTGTTTATTCTGTTGTATTTCATCATTAATTCCTACTTTTTATTCTTTATTTTAAAAATTGTCTTTATTTTAGTGCAGGGACAATTAGTTACACATTTTTAATTCTTGGGACCTATAACATTCAATGAATGTGTTAGAAAGGTGATGGTAATGTCTAGACCAAACAAAAGAAGAATAGGAATCTTTTCAGGTAAGTAAAAAAGATAGTCTGTCCTCTTTTAGAGTTTTTGTGCTCAGAGGTGAAATTTTCCCCTCACATAGCTAAAAAAACCCCTCTAATTTGCATTATAAAACTCCCTGCTACTTAGGTTCCTAAGGGGTGGACCATCTTGACCTTTTAATTATTAATGCCTTTCCTCAAATTACAATTATATTCTTAATCCCTGTCCTGCTAACTGGCAATTTTCTAATAGAGTTTTCAATTTTCTGTATTTCATTAATTGCAACTTGTGTATCATATAATGACAGAATCTTCAGAACAGCACCTTGCTAACTGGAAAGGTTGTGAAATGCTAATGAGTTCTTTTAAATGGCTAACTCCTTAAAAGACTTTCCAGATTCCTTATTTTCTTTAATATTTCTTCATATTTTTAGACATTCTTCCTTGAAAAGTATTCTTCGAGATTATTTTAAATATTCATGAAAAGAAATTAACATATTTGATGGCCTTCTGTGTGTTGAACATGCTCACATAATTGCTGTGTTTATTTCTTTCAACAAGTCCTATGAGTGAGGCATTCCTACTCGTCTGCAGTAAAGGGAAACAAGGATAACAAAACAATGTTATTGGCTCAAGGTCAATGGTGGAGCAATGATTTAAGTTCAAGTTTTCCATCTTCAAATCTTGTGTTCTTTCTTTTGTAGAACTCCAAGGGCTATGTAAAAAAGGTTTACTGTGGAAAAAAAAAATGGAAAAAAACTGCCACTAAGTAGCAATGGAATGCTAAGGTGCCTTTATTATCTGTCTTCATCATTATTGTCTTATTTCACTTCTCTTCATTATTCTACTTACTTCTTGCCTTTATTCCTTTAATCAGACTGAACATTGTTTATTTTCTTCTTTTTCTAATTTGTCAACAAATATGCTGAAATTATGTAACAATCATTCAATTATACACATAAAATGATCTATAATGGTCCAATTTACCAGTTCCCTTTCTATCTCCACTGAATTTTACACAATTTGAATTTAAGCATAATGGAAACACCAGTTGTGAATGACTTTTGTGTCATGTTTAATTTTTCCAATGAATTGCTCAAGATGCCCCTTCTACTGTTCAGCAGAATATTCTGTAGCTTTTTATTAAACCTCCATTGCACTCCTCCCCCAAATTTCCCAAGGATTCTGAGGTTTACTGAATTCTTAGAGGTTAGACTCATTTACAAATGGAAGGTGAAATGAGAACTGAAGTCTAATTTGGCTACTAGAGGCCATTGCAGCTTCCTCTGTCTCAGTATTGTTGTTTTAGGCTGTTTCCACAAATCAGATGGCACTACTTCTCCAGATTCTTAATGTTCTACATCTGGGCACAAGATTACAGTTCTTTCATTGTACCATCTCATGCTCAGTCATTGTTACTTAAGCAGACCACCATGTTGTAGGACTGGTGGGGATGAGCTTGAAGGCTCAGTTGTCAGTGTAAGAACTTTTCCTTTCCTATGACCTTCCAGATGAGGAACTGCTCAGATCACCAGCTGCTTCGGGTTACCAGCCCACACCTGTCTGTCTCACGTCTGATAACCCTGGTAAGTTTTCCTGCCACTAGGACTGATTATTAGAGTATCTATAAATAGGCATGGTATAACATCTCAGAATATTGACAATAACAATTATTTTTCAAGATTTTTATTAAAGGTGCTAATTATTTCACATTACTTGTTATAGTTTTAGGAAGTAGTTATTAAAATTATGTGTTTAATTTCTTGGTCATCTGTCATCGAGAAAGTAGTTATAATTTAAAGGCATGAAAGTTTCTTCTAGCTTAGGTGTCATACCTTGGTCATATGTTTTAGCAAATTTAGGTTTATGATCTTCATCTGTGAAACGAAGGAATTGGATCAAAATAGCACAATCTAGTTTAGGTTCCTTTGCTGGCATATATCACTTCTACAGTAAAAATCATCTTGTCATCTTATGTGTTGCATAAAACATAATTTAAAATTTATAAAAAGGCCAATATGTTATTACAGATCATATTCTTAGTAGTATTACCAAAAGTCCCATTTCCTTAGGACAGCCCTGGATTTTATATATTCTCCTGGGATGGTGATTATTAGTAGCCCTTTCCATTCTCAAAACTGTTCTAGTTTGGATGATAATTTATATGGTTAATTAATTGTTTAAATATAATCTTAATGATTACTATATAGAATACATTTTAACTTTTTCCCACTTAACAAGTAACATTTGCTAATCAATTTTTAAAATTGTATTAAAAAATTTAAAAGATCTGAAGGGTAAAATGATATCTATAATATTTAGTTGGGGACTAAATGTATATTAAAATATAGATATAAATGTAACTTATTGTGGTAACATCAACAAAACTGCTTATTTTATGTTTGGATTTCTTGCATTTTACTTTTAAAAACATGAGTGTTTTATTGAAATAGTTTTTATATTTTTGTTCCTAAAATATGGGTTCAGAGAAAAGATTTAAGTGGTCATTTTCCTAACCTGTGCTCAAATAAAACATTTTATTATGGATGATATTTAATCCCATTAGACAAAAAACCTAAATTCCATATGATTGGCAAAAGTTTCCCTTTTAACATGCTAAAAGTAGAACTGGAGAGAGCGTGACATGCTGTATAAATATTTTGATTAATTCAATGCAACTGGTAGGTTTGGTTAAAGAAACTCTTAAGGGAATTTATGGAATTATCTCTTTTATGTTTCGTATAAATTTGTATTTCAACATCAGTGTTCTTTTGCTTCCTGTCTTTAACCAATGATCCACCACAGATATAAATTAAACAATGAATAAGAACAAAAACAATTCAAAACTGCGTAATGGTCCAAACCACCATGGATGGTGTTCTGACGATGATACACGGGGTGAGGTCTGACTCATGAGCCACTGTCCATGATGACTTGACATTCTCAAAAGGAAATCCCGAATGTTCTCACTGCATGCTGCTGCAGGCGCTCATGGCAGGGCATCCACACCACTGGCTCAGGTGCTGGTTGCTCCAGAATCTCTCTTCAGCTGGTCTTTTGCTACTGAACTGTCTCTGTGAGAGCATCACTGCAGGCACCGTTTTCTCCAACCATAATTGCTGCTGCCAAAGCCACCTTGGACTTGGGAAAGGGTAAACAACTCCACTAGACCTGTGCACTCCAGCAGGGGTGGCTCCTTTTTCTTTAATTTCTCTTAGTAAAGGAGAGGCCAGGAACTGCATTTCATCATTTTAAGATTTTTAGGATTTGGAGCATTTTAAAACAGATTGTTTGAGAATAATAGAAGGGAAGTGCAACCTATACCAAACATCTGAAAATTGCTGCCTCTGTTCCAAATCCCTTGGGGGTTCCTCATCAGGCAGGTCCTTGCTTTATTCTTGGTTATAAGGGCAGCTCACCGCATGCCCAGTCACTAGCACTGACTGTTGCAATATTGAGGCTTCAGTGCTCATTAAGATGAGTCCCTCACCTAGAAAAGGGACAGATTCTCTTTGTCCTTGGGAACTGAGATATATTTCCCAAGCCCTCCTTTCTTGTCTCAGGATTTACTTCCTTGTGGGATAATTGATAACAGGAACATAAATTTTATTTTAGGGAAACTTTACTTCCACCCATTGCAGTATATAAAGATCCTGTGGCTGTACATTGGTTTCCCAATGTCAGAGTAGTGTGGTTTTAAATAACACCACTTATGAGATGCTAAAAATTCAGTCCCGATGGGACTTGTTCAAACTCAGTTCAGTTTCTGGTCACGAAAAAATCAATCTGTTTTAAGATCTAGTCTTGCCCATGAAAACTTTAATAATCGTAGATATCTAGAACATGAGTTAATCACCCCCCAAACATTTCAGTTTCTCATTGGTATATTGCCAAAAAACATTCTGGCTATATATATATTTAAAAGAAGTGATTTGCATGTCCTTTTGTGGTAGAATATACAGTTGGTTAAAATTGGATGACATTTACTTTAATTATCTTCAAAGTATGATGAATTTTTCATGTGTGGAATGTGTGGTCTGATAATTTTTTAGGAAACAACACTCCACTGGAGAGTGTAGAATCTTAGAATTCATCTGTTTCATTCTCCTCCTGGTACTCTACTTTATTCTAGAACATCCCAGCCGAGATGAGGTCTGAGCTGTGCTGCTCAAGGCTGTCCCATGTGAATACAGATGCAGAGACCATGTAAGGGTAGCAGAGGAAACTGTGAGCCCAGGGGAAGAAGATAAACTTGTGGACATATGTGCAATGAGCAATTTTAAGTATATTGCACTAACCAATTCGTGATCTGTAACTCCTTTGTTAATGAAAAGAATGTGTATCCATGTCAAACTTCCATTTCAGAAAGCAGAGGCCAAAATAATGAGTCCTGGGGAATTCAAACCTGTGTTAAGAAAATGTGTAGAGCTGGGCGCGGTGGCTCACACCTGTAATCCCAGCACTTTGGGAGGCTGAGGCGGGCAGATCACAAGGTCAAGAGATGGAGACCATCCTGGCCAACATGGTGAAACCCTATCTCTACTAAAAATACAAAAATTAGCCAGACGTGGTGGTGCACGCCTGTAATCCCAGCTACTCAGGAGGCTGAGGCAGGAGAATTGCTTGAACCTCGGAGGCGGAGATACAGTGAACTGAGATCACGCCACTACACTCCAGCCTGGGCGACAGAGGGAGACTCTGTCTCAAAAAAAATAAAAAATAAATAAAACAAAACGAAAAAGAAAACACAAAAAATACACACACACAAAAACACAAAAACAAACAAACAAAACACAAAAAAGAAAATGTGTAGAAAACTTAGGGCTGAAGGAGAATACAAATATGTTGGATCTAGGAAAAAGATCCAAAAGATGCAGTTTAGGCTGGGGAGGGACAGGGGCCGGAGTTATAGAATGAGAGTGAAGTAATTCAGCTAGACTAGCCCCCAGTGTATCACCCATCAGAGGAGCAGAAGACCAATGGAATTCAGGAGAATGTGCAATTCTGGGGGCCCCACTCCCTAAAATATCTCTGCACTTGCTTGCTTATGTTTCACAATTTTCAGCAGGAAACATTTTCCATGACATGAGATAAAGAATGTAAAATCAAAGTGTGGAATTGATTGTCCTGTTAGTTAAATGGTTTATGATACTATTTTAGACCACTGTTATCTCTTTCACCTGGATTACAGTAACAACCTCCTAGTTGGTTCCCTAACTGGCCTGAATGATTTTATTGGAGAATGATATTTATTCATGTTTTTCCTAATGAACCCTTTAACTTTCCTCCAGTTGCCCTTAAGATTGAGTTCAAGCCCTTGGCACAGCTGACAGCACTCAGTGAGATACAGCCCTGGTCTCCTAATCCAATCCCATCTTTTTCCTCTGCCCCCTCTTCCACCAACTTCTTTCAGTTCTTTGAACAGGAAACCCTTTGATTTTACTCCTTTACATCAGTTGCTCCCTTAAAAACTCTTCCTCATTCCCTACCCTGCCCTATTTTAGGTTTCAGCTTAGAGTAATTTTCTCCAGGAGGTTTCCTGCTGGCCTCCCCAGTGGGAGTTAGAGGTGGCCAAGACATCATAGCCCTTATAGCACTGTATTGCAAAAGCCATTTGAGTTGTCTACGTCTTCTGCTAGGTTGGGGGTTTCTTGGTCTTTCTTGTTTACCATTGTATCCCCACAGCTAGCATAGTTCTAGCTTGGATTAGGTGCTCAATAAAAACCTGATGAATGGTCAGACAGATGAATGAGAGAAGTTTTCCTTTTCTGACAAGAGAAGGTGGTGAATGGAATAGTTGGGAAAAAAAATGTAGTGGCTAAAAATAAAGGAAACTAACTTTTTCTTACCTTTGATCAGCTATATTTTTCTTAAAATAAGGAAAAAACAAAACAAAACACTGAGAAAAGTGTTTGCTGATTGGTTAGTTTTAAATTTTGCCACCAGTGAAATCTTACTGCTGTGTACCTGTTGCTTCTGTTTTCTTTTCTATTACTACCATGGGCTTTTTTTTTCACAAAGAAATTTGTTATAAAAGAACATTATTTCAAGGTGTCACTGTATAGAAGCTGACATAACAAGTATTTGTAAATGGTAACATTCAGTGAATATAATCACTTAATCTCCAGAGTAGATAACATACGTAGGTATTGAAACCTAGAGGCCTGGGGTTTGGTCTTGTTTATATCATTATCTATGTAACTAGCACTGGGACATTAAACTTTCTATATTTAATTGCATTTAAGTAAATGCATCATCTTTAAAATGAACTGATGCCTTTTCTGATATCTCATATGTGAAGATATAATGAAATGACTCATATAACAATACGGCAAGCAACTCTGTAAAACATAGGTACCAAGAAGTGTGATGGGAAGGGTAATGGCCCAGAAGCTAGGTTGCCAGTAGCTACTCCCATTTATACTGATAATTATCTACTTTATTGTCCTCTTATCAAACAAAATAAAACGTAAGATAAGAAGGTTATGCAGACTGTTGTTTTGAGATTCCTTTTCGCCTTTATCTTTTTAAAAATTATTATTATACCTTAAGTTTTGGGATACATGTGCAGAACTTGCAGGTTTCTTAGATAGGTATACATGTGCCATGGTGATTTGCTGCACCCATCAACCCACCACCTACATTAGGTATTTCTCCTAATGCTATCCCTCCCCTAGCCCCTCACCCCATGACAGGCCCTGGTGTGTGATGTTCCCCTCCCTGTGTCCATGTGTTCTCATTATTCAACTCCCACTTATGAGTGGGAACATGCAGTGTTTGGTTTTCTGTTCTTGTGTTTGCTGAGAATGATGGTTTCTAGCTGCATCCATGTCCCTGCAAAGGACAGGAACTCATCCATTTTTATGGCTGCATAGTATTCCATGGTGTATATGTTCCACATTTTCTTTATGCAGTCTATCATTGATAGACATTTGGTTTGGTTCCAAGTCTTTGCTATCATGAACACTGCTGCAATAAACATACATGTGCATGTGTCTTTATAGTGGAATGATTTATAATCCTTTGAGTATGTACCCCATAATGGGATTGCTGGGTCAAATGGTATTTTTGGTTCTAGATCCTTGAGGAATTGCCACACTGTCTTCCACAATGGTTGAACTAATTTACACTCCTATCAACAGTGTAAAATTGTTCCTATTTCTCCACATCCTGTCCAGCATCTGTTGTTTCCTGACTTTTTAATGATCGCCATTCTAACTGGCATGAGATGGTATCTCATTATGGTTTTGATTTGCATTTCTCTAATGACCAGTGATGAGAGCCTTTATCATTCTAGGAAATGAAATGAGTACTATATTCTGTACATAATCCTATTAAATTTCTTAGAGAATGTATTGCTGTTTAATCCATCCTTGCATTTCATGGGTTGCTGTAGTTCAGTGGCTGTTGTAGGGAATTTGTCTTCCTTCTTTTTCTATCCCAGTTATTTTGTGATTTTTTCCAGATGTGTATGTTCTCCATTGATATATCTACACATTGTCTTAGAACGTTTAAAATCTACCCAGGAACCTATACTAGCTAAAAGCTCTTTCAATGTCCCTTCACAGCTATACAAGATGTTTTTAGTAATTGTGTTCTGTGGAGCTCAGCAGCTGTTATGTTACCTGAAGTATTTTTTCTTCTTTCTTGGCTTTTAAGTTGATGTTTGGAAGTCTGTTCCCAAGTGTTCGGCCTGAAGGAGAGACAGTTTTCTGTTCCCCCTGCTAATGCTAAACACACAGATAAACAAAACAAAACAAAATTCCAATTAAACAGTCTGAGAGATTCTAGTTGAATGGTGTATATTAGCATCTTTCAAAGCTAGACCACCTGCCGCTAGACAATTTGTGGCTTTCTAAAGTAATACAAGGAATAGATGTCTGGCAAAACAAAAAAGAATTTAGAAAGTAGGGATGAAACATGATTCCTTTTCAGGGAGGAAAATCACTTCATTCAAGTACCAGCTTAGTTTCATTGCTGCATTTGAACCTCCAAGGAGAGAAATGTGGAGCAGTTGATCCACAGTTGTACCTCCCATTGTTGGTTTATTAAATGGGCTTTTTTGGGCGTGTGTGCAATTTCATTCAGACCGTTAATCACTACTTGGAGTATTCTTAGCTTTCTACAAATTGACAAACATAGCGGTAGGGAAATCTATGTGGAAATTCTGTTTTTCAAAGGTTTGGCAGTTTCTCTTCAATGAGTCCTCAGGGCATCTCAGGTTTCACTAATTTCTGTTTAACTAGATTGGAAAAATTCGGGCAGTAAGCGACAAGAACGTTCTGCCCCATAAGTTGGAGAAAACCGTCACCCAGGCACTCAACAAAACCTCTTCCAAATACATGATATAATACATTCACTCCAGAACAGGGTATGAGCCCTAAAGGATGATTCAGACATAGAAACAAAAGTTGCTGTTAGAAGATAAAAAGAATTATCAGTGGATGTGTTTTTGCTTGCTGCTTTGACATTGCTGTGGCAGGCAAGAGCAAAGGAAGAAACGATGCGCTGAGCTGATGAAAACAAATTCCAGAAGCATTTATGACCAAGTTGTGGTTAGAGGAACAGAATGAAACATAATTTTTCAAAGTTTCCAGAAGGGCTTGTGCATGCTGAAACATAACCAGGAACAATATAACATGCTACAGGAGGAATCAGTGATAAAAGCAACATTCCCCGCATAGACCTTGTTATTTACGAAGAGCTATAAGAATGAAGGGCTTTGAAGCCTTTAAGATGAACAATGTTGTTACAGGAAACGGGTCCTGATTCAGAACCCCAGAGAGGGTTCTTGGATGTTGCGTAAGAAAGAATTCAGGGAGATCCCACAGAGTAAAGTGAAAGCAAATTTATTAAGAAAGTAGAGGAATAAAAGAATGGCTACTCCATAGACAGAACAGCCCCGAGGGCTGCTGGTTGCCCATTTTTATGGTTATTTCTGGATGATATGATTAACAAGGGGTGGATTATTCATGCCTCCCCTTTTTAGACCAGATGGGATAACTTCCTGTCATTGCCATGGCATTTATAAACTGTCGTGGTACTGGTGGGAGTGTAGCAGTGAGGACAACCAGAGATCACTCTGTTTGCCATCTTGGTTTTGGTGGGTTTTGGCTGGCTTCTTTACTGCAAACTGTTTTATCAGCAACATCTTTATGACCTGTATCTTGTGCTGATTTCCTATCTCATCCTATGACCTAGAGTGCCTTAACCTTCTGGGAACACAGCCCAGTAGGTCTCAGCCTTATTTTGCACAGCTCCTATTCCAGATGGGGTGGCTCTGGTTCACATGCCTCTGACAATGTCATATATGGAGTCAGTACAGCTTCAGGATTAAGAAGCTAGACTCCAGAGTCAGACAGACATGGCTGATATCAAATCTTGCTTCCACTGACCTTGCCCAACTCACTTGACAATTTTGCGCCACAATTTTCTTGTTAGTAAAATGGAATAATGATTTGCCCTTTATCATAGCGTCGATTTGAGGAATTAGGAAATGCTTGTAAGACGTTGGTAAGTATTCATTAGTGTGTGTCAACAAATGATGTCTATTAGTGCTATTGTTATTAACAAGATATTCTGGCTGTGGACTCCATGTAGTTCCAGAACATTTGGTCACAGACTCAACATATCCAAAACTATAGTATGTTAAAGCCTAGAACTGGGTTAGAGATTGCATTTTCCAAAGAATTTAAACATTGCAGGTTGTACTTTCCAAAGATGACTGCTACAATAGTTCCTATCCCGCAAGCTGTGTGATAATGTGACCTTGCCACTCCTCCCATGAAGAGGTGGGGTTTATGTTTTTTCCCCTTTGAAACTGGGTAGGCTTGTGACTGCTTCAACCAATAGAGTATGGTAGGAGTGACACTATGCGACTTCAGAGGCCAGGTCCAAAAATGCTTTAACTTGTTGCACTGAAATACTCCTTCTGGGAGTCCTATCCGATTCCTCTGGGGCTGCCATGCTATGAAGAAGCCAACCCACACAGAGAAGCCACAGATGGGTGCTCTGCTTAGCAGTCTTAAACTTTGAGCCTTTCCTTCTCAAACACCAGTTATGAGCAAGTCTTCAGATAATTCCAGCTCCAGAAATTGATGATTAGTCTTCTTATCTGAGACCCCAGACCTCATGGCAGAGAGAAGCCAGCCCTAATGTCTCCTTTCCAATTCCCCATCAATCCTTGAACATAATAAAATGCTTCTTTGAAGCCACTAAACTTTCAGGTAATTTGTTATATAGCAAAGATAACCGGGATAGAAATTCTCCCTGGTCTGGCCAGTTCTCCCATCTATGGATTTTCCAACTTTTCTCAATCAAGTAATTAGCATTTACCATGGCCTTTTAATGCAAGTCACTGTGCTAGAACAGGGATAAGCCAACATAGTTAAACAGAAATATACACAAGGATAAAGAATACTTAGGAATCCTATAGTAAGGACTGTGTAGCATCGAGTAATGCAGGCATGACCATGGTGTAAATTTAAAAGAGGCTGAGACAATCTGGGGAGGCTTAATGGTAAAGAGGCTTGCATAGGGCCTTGGATAGGTGGTACTTGGATAAATAGAAAAGGGAGAAAATGAATTCCTGACAAAGTATGAGAAAATGTTTTGGAAAAAAAGAATTTGGGCATTGCATCTTATAATTAATCTGTTAAAGTCGTATTTGTCTTGCAAAATAGTATTTACAAGAAAGAATGCTTTTAGATATGTTTCTAATTCTAAGAGAATTTACTTAGTACTTTATAGAAGTTGAGTTATGTCAGTGGTATCTTAAATTGTACTAATTTCCACAGGATTGATCAGCAAACTTTGCCTCCTATGTAAACATAATTTACAACTTTATTAGAAAACACAGAATTTTCTTTTTGTTTTTCTTTTTTTTTTCTTTTTAAATGGAGTCTCACGCTGTCGCCCAGGCTGGAGTGCAGTGGTGCGATCTCAGCTCACTGCAAGTTCCTCCTCCTGGGTTCACACCATTTTCCTGCCTCAGCCTCCCGAGCAGCTGGGACCACACTTTTTTTGTATTATTATACTTTAAGTTCTGATGTATATGTGCAGAACGTGCAGATTTGTTACATAGGTATACACGTGCTATGGTGATTTGCTGCACCCATCAACCCACCATCTACATTAGGTATTTCTCCTAATGCTATCCCTCCCCTAACCCCCAAGTCCCTGACAAGCCCCAGTGTGTGATGTTACCCTCCCTGTGTCCATGTGTTCTCATTGTTCAATTCCCACTTATGAGTGAGAACCTGTGGTGTTTGGTTTTCTGTTCCTGTGTTAGTTTGCTGAGAATGATGGTTTCCAGTTTCATCCATGTCCCTGCAAAGGACATGAACTCGTCCTTTTATATGGCTGCATAGTATTCCATGGTGTATATGTGCCATGTTTTCTTTCTTTTTTTTTTTTTTTTTGAGACGGAGTCTCGCTCTGTCGCCCAGGCTGGAGTGCAGTGGCTGGATCTCAGCTCACTGCAAGCTCCGCCTCCCGGGTTTACACCATTCTCCTGCCTCAGCCTCCCGAGTAGCTGGGACTACAGGTGCCCGCCACCTTGCCCGGCTAGTTTTTTGTATTTTTTAGTAGAGACGGGGTTTCATGTGCCATGTTTTCTTTATGCAGTCTATCATTGATGGGCATTTGAGTTGGTTCCATGTCTTTGCTATTGTGAACAGTGCTGCAATAAAAATATGTGTCCATGTGTCTTTATAGTAGAATGATTTATAATCCTTTGGGTATGTACCCCATTATGGGATTGCTGTGTCAAATGGTAATTCTGGTTCTAGATCCTTGAGGAATTGCCACACTGTCTTCCACAATGGTTGAACTAATTTACACTCCCACCAACAGTGTAAAAGCGTTTCTATTTCTCCACATCCTCTCCAGCATCTGCTGTTTCCTGACATTTTAATGATCACCATTCTAACTGGCATGAGATGGTATCTCATTACGGTTTTGATTTGCATTTCTCAAATGACCGTGATGATGAGGTTTTTTTTCACATGTTTGTCGGCTGCATAAATATCTTCTTTTGAAAAGTGTCTGCTCATATCCTTTGCCCACTTTTTGATGGGGTTATTATTTTCTTGTAAATTTATTTAAGTTCTTTGTAGATTCTGGATATTAGCCCTTTGTCAGATGGATAGATTGCAAAAATTTTCTCCTATTCTGTGGGTTACCTGTTCACTCTGATGATAGTTTATTTTGTTGTGCAGAAGCTCTTTAGTTTAATTAGATCCCATTTATCAATTATGGCTTTTGTTGCCATTGATTTTGGTGTTTTAGTCATGAAGTCTTTGCCCATGCCTATGTCCTGAATGGTATTGCCTATGTTTTCTTCTAGGGCTTTTATGGTTTTAGGTCTTAGGTTTATGTCTTTAATCCATCTTGAGTTAAATTTTTGTATAAGGTGTGAGAAAGGGGTTCAGTTTCAGTTTTCTTCATACGGCTAGCCAGTTTTCCCAACACCATTTATGAAATAGGGAATCCTTTCCCCATTGCTTGTTTTTGTCAGGTTTTTCAAAGATCAGATGGTTGTAGATGTGTGGTGTTATTTCTGAGGCCTCTGTTCTAGAACACACAGAATTTTCAACTAATTCCAACAAATATAATGTCTTATAATAGACATTCATCATCTCAAAGTTACACATCAGTAGTCTTTAGAACTGTTAAATCACAAAATTCATGAGAAAACTCTTTGCCCCTTTTAGGAAATATATTTAGATAAATATCCAAATTTTAATGACAAGATGTAGCATAGATATAGCTATAACTTACATTTTATAAGTAACATATAAATATTCACAAAACACCTTCCTTTTAAAAAAACAAAAACAAAACGTAATGGCTAAACCAAGCTTTTGAGTTCTGAAGGTCCTGTGACAACTTTTCAGTAAATACCATAGAAATGTGTTGACTTGCTTTTTTTTTTTTTTTTAAGGTGGAGTTTTGCTCTTGTCACCCAGGCTGCAGTGCAATGGCACAATCTTGGCTCACTGCAATCTCTGCCTCCTGGGGTCAAGTGATTCTCCTGCCTCAGTCTCCCGAGTAGCTGTGACTATGGGTGTATACCACTACGCCTGGATAATTTTTTTGTATTTTTGGTAGAGACGGGGGTTCACCATTTTGGCCAGCCTGGTCTTGAACTCCTGACCTGTGGTGATCCGCCCACCTCAGCCTCCCAAAGTGGTGGGATTACAGTTGTGTGCCACCACACCTGGCCTGGACTTGCCTTTTAACTATAAATTAAAATTTTCTGCAACCTGTTTCAACATAATTAGTGGCTAGAGTGCATTACTTCTTAAATAGTGAATTCTGCTGAATAGCTCAATTTCCTGCTTTTGCTTACATTGGGACATCCTATCTCCCTTTAAGTCCTCCCTTTTGACTTTAGTCCTTCTCTTTGGATAGCATGGAATAAGTACTCTCTCTCCTGTGTGACAAGCATTCAATTGCTTGAGGGCAGCACCTATACCACCTCTGTGCCTCCTCTTTTGGTTAACAATTCCATGTCTTCTCATATGACCATCTTTCCAGACCTTCTTTATCTTGATTGCTATCTTTTAAATTGTTTCCAGAATGTCATTCTTAAAATGTTGCCTAGAACAAATGAATGCTCTAGCTGTTGATAATTGCCTTGATCATCAGATAGTAAATATTTAGCTTGATCTAAGTCTAACCATTGGGAAGTGATTCCTTTTTTTGTTTTTGTTTTTTTAATTTTGGAAAAAGTGTTTTATGACAATTAATTTGGTGACATGAAAATGTGCATCAGCTTGGATTCTGTGAGAATATCCCAAAATATATTGGAAATCCATAATCTCTGTATCCAAAGGAATCTTTGAAACTTTGGCATCATCCTAGATATTAGGTAGATTTTCGTGGTAGGATTTTTGGCTGAAATGATTCACTTACCTCCTCCTTAATCTAGAACTTTCTTTTTCAAGTAATCTAGAGTCTCTATTATGTGTGTGTGATATATGTTATACCTGGATCTGCCAATAGACAGACAGGCCAAGATAGGCCTGCAGTATTATCTTTGGTTATTCTGATGCCATAGCCACTAGCCCCATATGGCCATTTAAGTTTGAAGTTAAAAAAAATTAAATAAGATTCAAGTAAAAATTTAGTTCCTCCATTGCACCAGCCACATTTAAGTGCTCAGCAGTCACATGTGGCTAGTGACTGTTATATTGGTCAGCACAGATATAGATCATTTCCTTCATTGCTGAAAATCCCATTCCTGCCACCTAGATAAAAATGTAGAAAATGTGAAAATTTCTGAATATTTAAAATGGAAAATAATATGATAAAAATGGATATTGGCATAGGCATAGGCATTAAAAGCATTAACTATTTTATTATTTTGTGTAATACCTAGTTCAATGTTTTACAAGGAAAGCCTATTGAATAAGAATTTAGGCTTTGTAGACAGGCTACTTGAGTTCAGGTTCTACCTTCACCATTTTCGGTGTGATCTTAACCTAGGCTTTGTTTCCTTAACTGTAAAATAGTTTTAGTGAATTTCTTAAGATGATCATTAAGCTCAAATGAAATAATGCTTGTAAAAGTATTTAGCACAATGTCTGACACATGTAAGTTGTTAATATAAACGTGAAGCATCATTGCAATTATTTAGAGAAATGTAATTATTAGCTCCAAAGTACTAATTGCAGAATGTGTGCATAAACTCCAACACAATATAACACTTTATTAAATAAATTAGACTTGTTAAAAAGCAAGCAGAAAGCACCTTTATTCTTTTCTGTTCCTATCACTTTAAACCCATTCTGCTGAATTCTTCTTCCCTTCCATTAGGTGAAATTTCGGGCAGACTCCAGAGCTTTTCATGTATAGTCAGTCTCATTTCCAAGTAATAAAACAAGGGTATGTGTGGCTTGGATAAATAGCAAAGGAATAAGAAAGAATCCTTGTAAAATATACAAGCTTTAAAATATAGTTCAATATGCATGCTGTCAAATCTCATCTCATTCATCCGATCGCAGTTCTGGCTAAAACTCTGCAATGGAAAGGTGGGCTTGGTGGCCTCTTTTATTCTTCTTCCTAGTTTTTGTGCTCCTTCCCCATTCCCTGGGATCGGAGAGGGAAAAGATAGATGGGAAAAATTCAGACATTGAAAAGGTTTTCTCTAGCTCTCTTGGCTCTCCACCTCTGCCAAGGGAGATATGCCAAAACTGGTTCATGGTGAGATTTTATGAGTTATTAGAAGAGCCCACAGCTGTGGGTTTTCTCACTGCAGGTCCCTGACACAGGTGATGCCCCCTACAATTGGCCATTCACAGTTTCTTTCTCAGCCTCTCACTTCCAGTGGCCCATGCTCCTCAGATTTTTTTTTTTTTTTTTTTAATTTTAGATAGAGTCTCACTCTGTCACCCAGGTTGGAGTGCAGTGGCACGATCTTGGCTCACTGCAGTCTCTGCCTCCTGGGTTCAAGCAATTCTCCTGCCTCAGCCTCCCAGGTAGCTGGGATTATAGGCATGCACTACCATGCCTGGCTAATTTTTGTATTTTGGGTAGACATAGGGTTTCACCATGTTGGTCAGGCTGCTCTCAAACTCCTGACTTCAAGTGATCCTCCCCCTTTGGCCTCCCAAAGTGATGAGATTGCAGGTGTGAGCCACTGCACCCAGCCTGCTCCTCAGATTCTCTCTTGGTGTCACTTCATCCTTCAAGGTGGGCCTTTTATTCAGCGTCCCTACCAATATGATTAAAGGTCAGCTCCCTTCTATGGAATCCATACTTGGTTCTCAGAATACAATTTTTTCCCCACCCATTTGTGAGAGTACAATTAACTTCCATTGTAGCCCTCCTTTTCTCACTCAGTTCTCAAGGGTGTTGAATCAGGCTCTCATATTTACATTGTTCAGGTTTAGTCAGATACCGCAGCCTGTGCCACCTAACTTCCAGTAGACACAAGTGTAGTGCTCCGGGTGAGTTTCTGAAGCCTTCCTCATTTGGTTTGGTTGGTAGGGGAGCAGAAGCACTTCCTTCTCCTACACTATTGTGTGTTGAGGGAATGCATAAACCACTGACAAGTCTCCAAGAACATCTTCACCACTCATGTTCTTAGGGCTGATGAACCAAAACTCCATCTTTGTGTGTGTCAGGGGCCCATATATCAAGATGTACAGGGTCTTAGTACAGGTTTGGGCATGATTATACTCAGCGTTTGGGCCTCTGCTAAAATTCTAAGACAATAAGAATACCAGTTTAATGGTCTATTACAGTTGTTTTCATGAAGCTTGTAAGATTGGTATTTAAGTGGACAAAGTGGGAAATAGTTTTCAGGGCTCCAGGAGTCATCACTTTGTGCTCAGAGTACAGCTGTCAGCTAGTGATTTGGTGCATTTAGACAAGGAACAGGAGCAAAGGGCCTATTTCAAGAGGGCCATAGACACTGCCTTGTGATAAGTGAATGGCTAGAGGGTTTCTTGGTAAACTGAAGTCCTTTTCACATTTTTAGCTTTTTCTGTGGAAGCCTCTCTTTTACAGAAGCTACTCATGAACTCTGGGTTTTCATTTTCAGGGTTGGGCTGGACATCCATTTTTTTTTTTTTTTTTTTTTCTGAAACAGAGTCTCGCTCCATCACCCAGGCTGGAGTGCAATGGTGTGATCTCCGTTCACTGCAAACTCTGTCTCCCGAGTTCAAACGATTCTCCTGCCTCAGCCACCAGAGTAGTTGGGACCACAGTTGCACACTACCACGCCCAGGTAATTTTTGTAATTTTAATAGAGACAGGGTTTTGCCATGTTGGCCAGGTTCATCTCGAACTCCTGACCTCAAGTGATCCACCTGCCTTGGTCTCCCAGACTACTAGGATTACAGGTGTGAGCTACCATGCCCGGCCTTGGACATCTGTTTGGAGTAAAGTGTTCCAAAGTAATGCTTTACTCTTCACTGTCTGTGAGAGTGATGCCAGGCCCCACTGTCCTTGATTAACCATTTCTCATTTCTTAGAGATACAGAGTTAGGTGACCCTTCAAATTAATGACATTCTGTTCACACATAAAATTACCACCCAGTTCTTGATCTGCTTTCTTAATGCCCTTCTGACTAGCTAGAAACACTTAGAATTGGGCATTAAGATTGAAGAATTTAATTATAATGATTTGAAAAATGTGTAAAGAGAGATGGTAATTCTTTTTCTAGGTAGGAAGCCTGTTGGAAATGATGATGGTAAGCATACTGGTGATAAGAAAACAAGCCCAGAACATCCCTAGAAGCATATGGGAACATTTGGTATCTCCCGCAACCCTCTGCTTCAAATAAACAACTAGCTTTTCTTGGACCTATGGATAAGACTGTTTTTAGGAATGAACTGGGGAGCAGCTATCTGAATAAGTGATTTAATGATGTTACCCTGTTGGTGTATATTCCCTGTCTGTTGACTCATGCCAAAGATGCCACTAATACAGCTTTATTCTTTTGGTTCTTACTAAAATACAAAGTTTTCAGGATCTCAATTTCCTTACCTTTTAGCTTGATCATTTTAGAATAGATAATCTATAAAAGTGGCTTTAGTTCTGAAGTGTACATTTTTTTAAAGCACTCCTGGAATTATTTCAGGCTGTAATCAGTTAAAATGATCATTTAGTATATGTTTGTTATTGAATGAATGCATTTACATCTTACTGCAAATAAATTCTAGGTTCATACTTAAAATCAGGCTTTACTATAGAGAAAGAGTCTGTAAAAGATTTAATTCTTCTCCAGGAATCCAATAAATATATCTTGACAGATTATTTTGGATAAGACACCATTTCAGTACTAGGTTGCTTAGTAGTAATACAAGTTGCAGGTGGTGTCTGCAACTTGAAGACTAAGAACAAAAAAGACAAGCTTAGGCCAGTGCAGTAGTTCACGCCTGTAATCCCAGCACTTTGGGAGGCTGAAGTGAGTGGATCACTTGAGGTCAGGAGTTCTAGACTACCCTGGCCAACATGGTGAAACCCCGTCTCTACTAAAAATACAAAAATTAGCTGTACATGGTTGTGCATACCTGTAATCTCAGCTCCTGGGGATGCTGAGGCAGGAGAATTGCTGGAACTTGGGAGGCGGAGGTTGCAGTGATTCAAGATCATGCCACTGCACTCCAGCCTAGGTGACAGAGTGAGACACCATGGCAAAAAAAAAAAAAAAAAAAAAAAAAAAAACAAGCTTTACCCGCTTCATAGTTTTTCTCGAACTCCTGACCTCAGGTGATTCACCTGCCTTGGCCTCCCAGAGTGCTGGGATTACAGGCATGAGCCACCGCACCCGGCCAAATAAATATGTGTGTTAATTAGCCTTGATATATATTAGCCTTATTTCTCTTTGATTATATTTAATACCTAAATCATCTATATTTGGTTGCATAATGTAGCCTGAATTAAAGAAAAGAGGAAATATGAAAAAAATAGCATCTTTTGAGGGTTTAATGTAGTGCTAATCACCTCATATAGACATTTTCATTTAATCGTCCTAGTAACTCTATCAAATAGATACTATTATTACACCTTTTATAGATAACAAAACAGAGGCTCAAAGAAGTAATGTTACCTGCCCAAAGTTACATACCTAGAGCCAGTATTATGGGATTGGATGGTCTAACTCTAGAACCAATAGCTTAACCATTACTCCAGAGGAAAAATCATTCATTGGATGCATATCATATGAGCTGCATATGTTACCTAACTCACACAGAGAGTCATTTCTCTTCAAGAAACTGCAGGTGATATTCACAGTTTCAAGAATAGTTTAGATAAATTTTGAACGACAGAGTTCCATTTGGCTTCTGAGCAAGGTAATCTTTTAATTTTGGAAGGCCTTTTCAGAAAGCAGTTTCCAGAGATGATCCTGCAGTGGCCCTGGTAAGATTAACCTGTGTTCAAATCTTGGTTCTGTTACTCAAATGTATGCAAATTTGGGCAGCATTCTATTTTATTCCTTTATCTATAAAATGGGACCAATGCAAGGAGGTGTGGCGATTAATAGAGTTAATACGTATACTCAGTGGCCTATAAAAGCATGGTGCAAATAAGTAGTTTCAATAGTAGTATAGAGATAATCAAGAGACCCCATTGTCATATTTTCACTTCTTAGTACAATGACACATGTAGTTTGTAATATATGGACTACCTTAGACAGGATTATCAGATCCTTGACCAAATAAGATGCTTGATAAAAGTTTAAAAATGAATTAAAAGATTGATCAAAGACCATGGACAGGCTGTTTCTGGAGAAGACTAAGATCTAATCCTTCTCCAGCAATCCAATAAATATACCTTGACAGATTATTTTTGATAAGACACCGTTGCAGTACTAGGTTGCTTAGTAGTAATGCAGAGATGGCCTCTGCATCTTTGCAGAAGAACTAGCTCAGAAAAGGTCTTTCCGGAGCTGAGATTTCAAGGTTTCCATCTCAAAAGCCTACTTCATTCTGGATTATGCTCAGCCATCATTCTTTCCAGTTCACCCTCAGCTCCAAAAACTCACAGCAGCATTATTTCACAGTGGGCTTTCCATTGTGTGCCGACTGCACTTGATCCTGGAGAAGAGCACTCTCCAGGACTTTTCCTAGTGTCCTAGCAATATGGGTCATCAAAAACCAGGTCTGATTTTCCAAAGTCAGTATTTAGGAATACTTTCTGCTCTTGTTCACTTCAAAAATCCACCAGGTAACTCTAATGGTTGAAATTATTCCATTTTCCTAGTAAGGAACACTTTTTGAGATTGGATATTTTGCAGAGGGTGTCTAAGGGAGACTCAACTAAGCTCCATAGCTGCTATGATTGTGAATAGTTATGAGACTATTGACATCAATCAGTGATACATTCCCACAACCCTCTACTCCTTTATGGTTGAATTTCAGTGGGTGCCTGGGAGGCTCTTCTGCCTTAAGAGATCCTGTGTCAGAGCCCTAGGATTTCTCATCAGTCAAAACACCTTCAAAGTTTGAACTAAATTCAAAAAAATTAAATGCTGCTTACTGGAACTATAATTGGTTATCATGTGTCTTCTCTGCAGTGATTCTTGACAGCTTTGAAGGACTTTATGTCATTACCTTCTGAGGCTTTGCAAACCAAATATATCATTTGTACAGAGCAATGCCAGGGTTTGGTAGCCTTAAACATTCAGAAGAAACTAACTGATACTAGACTCTTGACTTCTAGTACATAATGGATCATTATGCAATCTACAATGAAGCCCAGAGTGCAAAATATACATTTTAAGCTTTTTAGGCACACAGGTTTTCTAGAGAGAAAAGTATTTAGGATCTACTTATTGGCATCTCAGACATGAATCCATCTGTTTGCTGAGTGCATTGATCTCCACTGTGGTGCCTTGGCATTTGCTTCACATGTTTCTTCTGATGTGCAAACCAAGCAGTAATAGCACAATATTGATCTCCATCTTTTTTATACACCTAGGAATGAACTCTTCCATTCATTTACCATTTTTGCAAGCCTGCAATTACAATGCTTTGACATTTGGTAAAGTAAACGCTGCAGCAGAAATTATATGTTAATGGTTTCCCATGATTTAAATATTTAATATTCTATGTTTTCTATGCTTGAATGAGATTATATGAAAATATTCTATTTCTTTTAAAAATCTTCGTGTAATAGTGAAAATTTCTTTTTGTTATTGGCTAAGTTAGTTAATGTCTCATATATTTGACAAAGCCTAATTCTAAGAGTGGTGGAAGCTTTGACACCTCTCCTTTATTTCCAACAGAGGCAATATTACATAGTAATTAAGAATGTGAACTCCATATTGGAGTTTGAATATTGGCTTTACCACTTAATAATGATGTGACCTCATTAACAAAATGGGAAAAATGATAATACTGACTTCCCAGAGTTCATTTGCTCTATAAACACTTGTTGAATACCTTCTATGTGTCTGTGTCAGAAAATTTGCTAACCACCCAGAATACAAAAGTGAACAACACCACATAGTCACTGCCTTTCTGGGATTTGCAGTCTTACATGGGAGTGTTGTCTCCTGATTACCAGTTCACTTGGCTTTATTCTAAATTTAGTTCTGAATTTACATTTGTTGAATTATTTAGTCTCTGATAATCGATAACAAATTCGAATAAATGAATATGAATATACTAATTTATTTATACAATGGGTTGGGAAATTTATAATGTATACATATTAAATTTTAAAGGACACAAAATTCAAAGCATTATGTGGGCCATTAAATAAAAACAAACCAGTAAGCAAACAAAGGACAGAAAAAGAAATGAATGTCATAGGCAGGAGAGTAGATAAAATGTAAGAGAGACTTGTATGGGGTATTATGAGTGAGATGAATTTTCAATTTAATGTACAGAAAAATTATGAAGAAAGCATTCAAAAGAGTTGAGGTTTACATGATCATGGCAAAATGAAAAGCAAATATTCTTCTGACCTTAAGAGGGTGAAATTAAAAGAAAACTTCAGTAGTCAAGAACAGAGAGAGTCTAAAAGTAAATCTTTTTATTTTAAGCAACGCATTTGAAAACAAAGGAATGGAAATATGTGTTTGACGAAGGAAAAAATTATAATAAAGTAAACATTCCACAAAATCAGTTGCTTCATAAATTTGAAGTTAAAGAATATTAATCATTTAAAAAAATTTTATACAGGTCTTTATGCCATCAAAACTCTTCCCCTTTCCCCCTGTCTGGTCTCTACCAAATAAGCTGAATGATATAAAGATGGTCCCTGAGTTCTTCAGACTTTGTGCCATTTTATTATGTATATATAAAATTATTTAAAAAAATAATTTAAAAAATCAAATAATAGTCCTCAAAGGAACTTACTTTAAAAATAATTCTGTTAATTGCATTATAAAGTAATTTTAAGTGAATCAAGGAACTTACTATTTAAAAATATTCCAAAGTGAATTGTATTGACAAGTTAAATTTTAAGTGAATAAATTTATGTTCTATATACCTAAGGGTTAGAGGAGTAAACCACTAAACTCTTTTGAACATTAATTGGAGAATGATGACTGTAAATTGCAAATACTGTATGTTATGTGTATTTGCAGCAATACATGTTGCAAATATGTTTGAAGAGTCTGTCTTTTCTAGACGCGCTCTACCTCTTTTGCTTCTGTGGAACTGTTCTGATTAGAAAGCCAAGCAGTTTCAAACCCTCAGGGGACCTCAGGTTTCCTCCTCCACCACCTTCTCCTCTTGCCTTGCACAGACGTGCAGGCCTCACTAATTAGACTGCTTTTGCAGAAAGGAAAGGCCGCGGCCTCCCAGATATCAATTACAAACCCTGGTTAGGACTGTGGCCTCTGCTGAACTCCATTAATTCTCCCAGCTGCTTAAGTATCATCAATCAAAAAAAAAAAAAAAAAATCGAATTGTGACACTGAATTGTAAACAGTTTTTAGCTGGGAAGATGTGGGGATGGTGATATGATTGTTGGACAGTTGGCGTCATAGGATTATGCGTGCTATAAACATAATTAGATGTACAGAGTCCAAAATTGAGAGAAACAAGCTCAAAAACACTATTTGTTGATACTTTGAAAGTCTGGAGGGATGCTTGGTTATGTGTTGTTTTGGGCATTAAAATAGCTATGAAAGCACAAGTCCAGAGGATCTCAATCAACCTTTACTATTAGGCGAGGAAGATGGTAAGTTTGTGTGCTTCTCTAAAGTAATATATGAAAGGCTATAAAATGAGCCATATCCTGCTGGGTGAACAGAAAGCTTTTGAAACTCCTTAAGAACATCTATGAAGAATTTTGTAACTAGCAGAGATTATGTAGAGAAAGCCTCCAGTGAAGATTAATTTCAAGATGTTCTTGAATGGATTTTCAAAGTGATTTCATGCTGGTAAATGTACAAGTAAAAATTGTCTGTTTGAGTGCCATTTAAGCTACCTTAAATGAAATTACAAGCAGAAGCAGTGCACAAATTAGACATAAATACATATTTTGCAGCCATATGGCCTTCCTCCAAACTCTGATGAATAAATGAGAATACTTCAAGAAAGTGACATTTTGGGTAGGGGGTATGGAAAAGCTGTAAGAATTTTTTCTGTACTGGAAACAAATGCAGAGAGTCACCACAATAATCTACACATAGTAAAAATGCATACAATACTTTATAGATGGTGTTAGTTTCTCAATTTCAATCATACTTGGGTCTTCAAATTGCATTATAAAATGCAGTGAGCCATTTCAGAGAGACTCAATGGATAAGTAATCTTGAACAAACTGGGACATGATAAAAGTACAGGAACTTTTTACCTTTGGCCCAATATTTAAAAGTATTAGGTATGGAATGAGGAAGGTTTCAGAAAGGAAATTGGGACTCTGTTATTTTTGGCAATGGAGTTTGAATAATGTTTTAAAAAGCCCCAACTCTTAGCCCTTTGCCCACAGTTCAAGGAGCTTCCCAATATGGTCCAACCTACTTCTCCAATTCTGTCTACCTGTATGAACCTTCTACCCTAAATGTGTCCTACTCTGTAGTGAAAGAAATTGTTTATCATCTGTCGTACATGCCCCATAATTCTCACCTCCATGTATTTGCTTACAGACAGTCCATTGTGTATCCCTTATATGCCCAACCTGCTTTTCAAGACCCAATTCAATGCACTTCCACCATACATTCTTGATACATCATCTCCAGCTATTTCTTGTTGTTTAGCATGTAGCTTCCACATTGTTTTGTTTGTGAGCACCTCTTACCTACCTGGACCAGTCTTCTTGAGGAGAGGTCTTTCTCTGATTGATATTCCCAGTCTTTATATTCACTATAACAACAATAATTACAAAAAACAGACTCTTAATAAATATTTACTAAATAAATACTTGAACTACAAATTAAAAGATTTGTTACAAAAAAAGATTTTGGGGAAAATGCAAATGTATCATTAGTCCTAAATTAAACTAATTATTTCTTGCTTTGTAACAAATTATGACAAAATTTAGCAGCTTAAAACAACACACATTTATTATCTTGCTGTTTCTGTGGATCAGGAATACTGGCCTGACTTAGCTGGATTCTCTGAGACAGAGTCCCTCGCAAGGCTGGAATCAATGTATTGGTGAGAGCTGAGCTCTCATCTGAAGGCTTGAGTGTGAAAGGCTGTTAGACTGAGGGCCTGAATTCCTTGCTGTCTATTGGCTAGAGACTGTCTCAGTTTCTTGACACATGGGCTTTTCCAAAATCACAGCTTTTTTCATCAAAGCATACAAGCTGAGAAAGCAATAGAGAGTCTGCTAACAAGACAGAAGTCATTGGCCAGGCACAGTGGCTCACACCTGTAATCCCAGCACTTGGAGAGGCCGAGGCAGGTGGATCATCTGAGGTCAGGAATTCGAGATCAGCATGACCAATATTGTGAAACCCCCATCTCTACTAAAAATATAATAATTAGGCCAGGCGTGGTAGCTCATGCCTGTAATCCCAGCACTTTGGGAGGCCAAGGCGGGTGGATCATGAGGTCAGGAGATCAAGACCATCCTGGCTAACATGGTGAAACCCTGTCTCTACTAAAAAATACAAAAAAAAAATTAGCCGGGCACGATGGCAGGCGCCTGCAGTCCCAGCTCCTCAGGAGGCTGAGACAGGAGAATTGCTTGAACCCAGGAGGCAGAGGTTGCAGTGAGCCTAGATTGCACCACTGCACTCCAGTCTAGGCAACAGAGCAAGACTCTGTCTCAAAATAAATAAATAAATTAAAAGACAGAAGTCACAATCATGTAACCTAATTATGGAAGCGACATCCCACCTTTGCCATATTCTGTTGGCTAGGAGTAAGTCATAGGTCCTACTCATATTCAAGTGGAGAGTATTACACAATGACGTAAATATGAGGAGGTGGAGATCAGTGGGGGCTGCCTTAGAAGTTGCCTACCACTTACTCAAAGGTTTCTTGCATACCTTGCTTTTTAGGAGTTCTTTGTCCTTCCTTACACTATAACTTGCCTTGTGTCAAACTTCTGAGTTTATAAAGCATGTCAATTATTTGAGGCTTAGATCAAGTGCTAGATTCTAGTAAGGTCTTCTTTGATTGTACATGTTGAGGTTACTTTCTCCTTTGATTGTATATCCATAATACTTTGTAACCTTTTTCATGAATTAGATTTTATTTTGAATTCTTCAGGATAAATATGGTCAGTTTGCCTTTACCTGCCATAATTGCTTTCGTTATAGCAGGAGGAAAAGCATACAACATCAAGATTAGCACATTTCTTTCTTTTCTCGTTTTTTTCTTTTTTTCTTTTCTTTTTTTTTTTTTGAGACAGAGTCTCACTCTGTCACCCAGGCTGGAGTGCAGTGGCAGGATCTCGACTCACTCCAACCTCCACCTCCTGGGTTTAAGCAATTCTCGTGCCTCAATCTCCTGAGTGGCTGGGATTATAGGCATGCGCCACTATGCCCAGCTAATTTTTTGTATTTTCAGTAGAGATGGGGTTTCACCTTGTTGGCCAGGCTGGTCTCAAACTCCTGACCTCAAATGATCCACCCACCTTAGCCTCCTAAAGTGTTGGGATTACAGGCATGAGTCACCTCTCCTGGTCAGCAAGTTTATTTTCTGAAGTCTATGTCTCTTGACAATGAATAATACTGCAGCTTGAGTGAAAAGATAATAGATAATGGGTGATAAGTTTCAAAGAATCTACTAGAGCTGAACCAATATTGTCAATTATCTTATAACATTTAAGATTAAAAGAAATAACCCACAAGAGACATCTGGCACAGTGCCTGCGCACAATGGTATTTCATTCAAGGGTTGACACAGTTGTCATCTTATTTTTTAGGTTTTTTTTTCCCTGCATCTTAACACCCTCTTTTTATATAAACTGTTTGAACATGCTGCTTGAGGACCGGGCACGGTGGCTCACACTTGTAATCCCAGCCCTTTGGGGGGCTGAGGTGGGTGGATCACCTGAGGTCATGAGTTCAAGACCAGCCTGACCAACATGGTGAAACCCTAGTCTTTACTAAAAATACAAAAATTAGCCAGGTGTGGTAGTGCATGCCTGTAATCCCAGCTACTTAGGAGGCTGAGCGGGGAGAATCACTTGAACCCAGGAGGCGGAGGTTGCAGTGAGCCAAGATTGTGCCATTGCACTCCAGCCTGGGCAACAAGAGTGAAACTCCATCTAAAAAAAAAATAAAATTCTGCTTAAACTATAATACCAGGATTTAAATCACTTATTTAATTGTTTAGTGTATTCAAACAATTATTGAGCATTTTCTAGTGCCATTATAGACACAGACATTAGAGATACAGCAAGAACAAAACTGAAAAAGTATATTTTCTTCATTGGAGCTTGTATTAGGTTGGTACGGAGGTAACTGTAGTTCTTGCCTTGGAAAGTAATGGGAAAAACTGCAATTACTTTATACCAACCTAATATTTTAGTTAGGGGAGACAGATAATAAGCAAGTATGGCAGACAGTGATAAGTACTATAAAGAAAAATAAAGTGAGAAAGGGGATAAAATGATGAAGTAAGTACTATTAATATTTTGTACAGGATGTTGAACTGGTATTTGAGCATGAACCTGAAGGAAGTGAGAGATTAAGCTATGTGAATATCTGATAGAAGAGGGTTCCAGAAAGAGAGAACAAATACAAAGGCTTTATAGAGGGAGTGTGATTGTATTGGAGGAACAAGGAAACCAGCTGATGAGGAACCATTGAAGGTTCTCAGCAGGATAATATGGTCTGATAAATATTTCTAAAGGATCACTGCAGCTGTTGCATAATGAGTAGACTGTAGGAGGCAGGGATATAAGCGGAGAGACCAGTAAGTAAGCTACTGCACTATTCCAGGTGAGAGGTGATCAAAGTTTGAAGTAGAACCAATAGAATTTGTTGATGGATTGGATATGGGCTGTAAGAGAAAGATGATATTACTGTTGTCTGAGATGGGAAAGACTTTGGGAGGAGCTGGTTCAGCAGGGGAAAGATCTGTAATTGAGTTCTGGATATGCTAAGTTTGAGATGCCTATTGAACATTGAAATTGAGATGTCAAGTGGGAGGTTAGCATTATAGAGTTCAGGAGAGAGGTTGTGTTCTGAAAATATAGATTTGGGAGTCATCAGTATGTGGATAGTACCTAAGAAATCAATAACTGAATGAAGACAGAGAAGAGAAGAGGTCCTGGGGCTGAGCTCTGCAGCTCCACCGTGATGAGAAGGCCTCTTTCATCTGGAATGCTGCATCCTCTTTCACTGATTCTTTGGCAGAGCTACAAACCTTTTTTTCTCCAGAATAGGGCTCACCGCCTACTCAATCTGCTGAAGGGAGACACTTTATCCTAGAAAAGCAGAAAGAAAGTGTGGTGAGAAGCAGCCTGATGTGTAATCCTTAGCCGAGGGGATCTGTAAACACCTTTCTAAACTGAATTATGTGGAGTTTCTGTGAGATTTCTGTAGATCAGCCTCAGGGTCTGGAGGCCCCTACAGGGTGGTTGAAATGGAAATGAGTTCCCATCCATCTTTTGGAGTCAGAGGGGTCATCCTGTCAGCCAAACCCCTTCATCTATACTTTTCACTGGTAGAATTTTAGAAAACTAAAAATTGTAAATAATAAAAAGGTTTAAAAGTAGCAACAAAACAATAAAAAGAACAGTTAAAGATACAATGATACAAGGCACTAGGTGACATAAATGAACTCACCCCCTCCCTGCCACCAAAAAAAGAAAAACAACAACAACAAAAAAAAAACAGAAGGCAGCAAGCAAACCATGAGGTAAGAACAACTAAGATAAAGGAAAATCTAAAACTAAAGGTCACAGAGAATAAAAGAATAATCCAAACAAGCTAAAGTGATAGAAAAAAAGAGTAAACAATGATTTCAAAGTTCAGGAGGTTAACTAGTCAATATTGACTAAATTTAAAAAGCAGTAGCACGAGTTCCAAAGATCAACTGAGAGAGTCTCTTGAGCTAAGTCCAAAAGCCCCAAATAAGTTTTTTCTTCTGTGGCCTGGGATCCACAGGCAGCTGTCCCCTCAACAGGTTAGGAGGCCTGACTTTGACTCCGCTCCTCTTCTCTCTGATTCTGGTATCTTCTCTCCTGGGTTCAGTTGCAGACAGGCTCCTGCGTCTCCACCACAGGAATGTCTCTGCTAGCCATCTTTCTCAGCTGTGACTCTACCCTCTGGCTGTTACTGATGGAGGAGAGGGAAGCACTTGGCCCAAGTTGGATCAGAGTCTCTTTTTTGAAACCTGGATTTGTTATCAAGACTCACTCATTTAGGGATGGCCTCTTTAATCATAATAATATTCAATAGTTAATATTTGTTGAAGATTTATGTGGTGAACATTGATCTTTATATGTGTTTTCCAATGAAATTTTTAAAGAACCTTATGAAATCAGTAGTATTATTGATGAGGAAACAGGCCCGAGAGGTTAAATGACTTTCCCAGTGTCACACAGCCTGTAGATGGTAGAATTAGGATTTAAACTCACCTCTGTCTGACTCTGGAGTCTATTCTTAGCCTCATGTAATAGTGCCTCTTTTGAAGAAAGGAGATGTAAACTTGGAAACTGTGGGATCACCGTCTTTTGTCCACCACGTGAACAGAGAGCAAACAATGAATTGACATTTAAATATATAGAGTAGCTGCAATGGAATCAATGTTTATGTCCTCCCAAAATTCATATGTTAAAATCGTAACCTTGAGATGATGTTGTTTGAAGGTGGGGCCTCTGAGACATGATTAGGTCATTACAGTGGAGCCCTCTCTAATGGGATAAGTGCCCTTATAAAAGGGACCCCAGAGAAACCCCTTGTCCCTTACCCCATGTGAAATTACAGCAAGAAGGTGGCTATCTGTGAAAAAGTGAGCCCTCACTAGATATCAAATCTGCCTTGACTTGGGACTTCTTAGCCTCCAGAACTGTGAGAAATACATTACTGTTGTTTATAAGCCACCCAGTCTGTGGTATTTTGTCATAGCAGCCTGAACGGACTAAGATAGAAATCAAGATGAGAAAAGGAAATTCCTAAGCTTCTGCTTTGAGTCTGGGCTCTGTTTCTGCTACCACGCATTGTGAGCCACCCCTGTTTTTCCATAATATATTCCTCCCCAACTTTTTTTTTTTTTTTTTTTTTTTTGAGATGGAGTTTCGCCCTTGTTGCCTAGGCTGGAGTGCAATGACGAGATCTTGGCTCACCGCAACCTCCGACTCCTGGGTTCAAGCGATTCTCCTGCCTCAGTCTCGTGAATAGCTGGGATTACAGGCATGTGCCACCATGCCTGGCTAATTTTGTATTTTTAGCAGAGAGGGGCTTTCTCCATGTTGGTCAGGCTGGTTTTGAACTCCCGACCTCAGATGATCCACCCGCCTCGGCCTCCCAAAGTGCTGGGATTACAGGCGTGAGCCACCACACCCGGCCGATTTCTCCCTTTTTGTGTTAGACTAATTCAGTTGAATTTCTGAAACTTGCAACCATGAATACTAACTAATATTAGTACTGTTCCTTGATGTGAGTTATGGAGGACCTCAAAGCTCCAAGCTTCCGTTAGAAGCCAGGCTTCTTTTGATTGCTAAAAAGTAGCGGCCTCTTGGATTTGGCTCTCGATCTTTTTTCTCTGCTACCCGCTTTCTAAACTGTAACTTCTTTGAATACAAGGATAATTAACAGGTCTTTTTTTGTGCTCCTAAAGCACTAGATGTTTTGCAAATGCTAGGTCTCAATAAATTCTGTTTAGATAAATTAATTCATATGATACTGTTTATTTATTTCCTTATACAAACATGATGCCTTCCTGAACTTGGGAATGATTAAACAGCTATCTTTCTAGAATGAAAAGCTCACATGTTATATGATTTCATTTATATAAAATATCCAGAATAAGTACATCTTTAGAGACTGAAAACAGATTCAGGGACGGGAGAGAGGGGAGAATGGAGGAACTGCACAATGGGTCCAGGTTGTATTTCCAGGTGATGAAGATGTTAGAGGTCATGATTATGCACAACGTGAATGTAATAAATTGATCTGAATTGTTCACTTTATAATGATTGACTTGTGTTATGTGAATTTCATCTCAATTATAAAAATATTAACAATAAAAAATTCTATTTTGTGAAAGAAAAAAGGTTACCTTTCATGTAGGTGGTAATCATCTGGGCTTGAGCTTATTGGTTTGAGGACTGTAGGTCAATTCTGGGCATGAGAGGAGGGCACTCCCTGACCATTGTCATATTACAATGATTCCTTCATCTGAAACATAGAAGTCAGAGAACTCTTCACCAGAAGAGCATGGCACAGCAAGGCTTACTTTGTTCTATTCCCACAAGATAATCTATGTGAATTATAACTAAGGATTCGAAGAGAATGAGGCTGTTCTTACAGTATTCATGATGTCTCTGGAAGTTCTATGGGTTTGCTATTTTGTAATATCTCTATTGCCTAGTCAAAGCACACCTCATAGTTCCTGAAGTGGGAAAGGAAAAGTACATGTTTTTGCCACCACTGGAAATCATCTGAGATATAAAATGGGAGGTCAGTTGACCCAATGAAGGATCCAATTGTGTATTCAATGCTTGGAAATGGCAATCTTCTGTCTATTGGCCTTTCTAGGATGAAGATAGTCTGAAAACTTGCCTGGAAGTTTGACAACAACAGAGGAGAGCTCCTTTATCATCAAAAAGCCAAAAAGCAATGCAGGTGATGACTTAATGTCATCTTGCATAAAATATAAAGAGACTTTCTAGGAAAACCCTACTTACGGATGCTTGTCTCTTAGAATTGTAAACTTTTCACACATTGAATTATAGTAGGAATTATTTATTACTTTTTGAAACTTACGTGGAAAAAGGACCATCCCTGATTTGGGAACCAAAATTCTCCTACAGTTATTCCCTTGTTAGTGTTCTTAGAAATTCCTTATTTACAAAGTTCAGGTGGCTTCTAATTCCTGGCGAAGCTCAGATTTATGAAAGAAAATAATCAAGATGAAGCACAGATTTTTAGATATAGAAAGCATGCAACTTCCTTCTTTTTGGGAAAGGATCCAGAAAATGAGGTTCAGAGAGGTTGACAGACTTTTGCTGGAGCAGAAGAGAAATAATGGCCAGAAACGTCCACTTTGTGGGTCTTGATGCCACAACGTCCCAGTAGACCATGGAGCCCAGAACTTGGGTCTCTTGGTATTAGATTTTTTTGCCTGTTTTAATTGAGAGGAAATGAAAATATTTGAGAGGCTTAATGTCATCTGCACTATTTTAAAAAGCACAATTTTGTGCCCACAATTCAACGATATATTTCATCAGATCATAGACCCATGGAGCTTTGAAATCTTTTCAGTGTTCACCCTAGCCAATACTTTGTCTGTAATATTACTTCTCAATGCTGTTTCTTCTAAGAGGTTGTCTGGTCTCTGCTTTAACCTTTGGACGGACAGGAAACTCATCACCTCTTAAAGCGACACATTATATTTGCGTGTGTTTGTGCTTATATTCTCTCTCTCTTTCTTTCTGTTTCTGTAGAGTGCCTATATTTCATAGTCCGCTTATGCATGTATTTCATAGTCCATTTTCTGCAATTGAGATCCTACACATACTTTTCATATTGATACAAAGTCTTAATATGGTTGATATGGTTTGGCTTTGTCCCCACTCAAATCTCATCTTGTGGGAGGAGCCCAGTGGGAGGTCTTTCCTGTGCTATTCTCGTGACAGTGAATAAGTCTCACAAGATCTGATGATTTTAAAAAGGGGAGTTTTTCTGCACAAGCCCTCTTCTCTTGTTTGCCACCATGTGAGATGTGCCTTTCACCTTCTGCCATAATTGTGAGGCTTTCTCAGCCACGTGGAACTGTGAGTTCTCCATTAAACCTCTTTCCTTTGTAAATTGCCCAGTCTTGGGTATGTCTTTATCAGCAGTGTGAAAACAGGCTAATACAATGGTAATTGTAAATGGCTTCATATATGATATAATTTCCCTAATAAAAATTTATGCAAACATGACTTAAAAGTTTTTACTCTTATAAGTAGAATTCAATACTATTTTGGTTTGGGAACATTTGGTTATTAGATCATAAAGAGTTTAAGATTTAACTTTTACTCTTTGGCTTTAAATGTATACTGCAGAGTAACATTGAATAAATCAAATCTCTCTTCCACCAGACAGTTCTTTTCAGTGTTTTTAAAAAAGGTATCATGTTCCTCTGAAAAAGTGTCTTTTCCAAGGTAAACATCCTCAGCTCTTTCCATCATTCTTTACAAGTCGTGGTTTCCAGACCCTTCACAAGATTGTTTGTTCTCCTCTGGATGGACTCCAATTTGTCAAAGTTCTTTGTAAAGTACGGTGCCAGAATTAATTACTGTAAAAACTATAACCATAATAATAATAACCACCATTTACTGACTGCACACAATGTTCCAGGAACTGTGCTATAGACTTAGCTTTTTTAATCCTCACAAAACCCTCTAATATTGTATGCGTTATTATCTTTATATTTTTAGACAAGAAAACCAGTTTTAATACGTCAGCTGGCTTATCCAAGGTCACACAGAAAGGAAGTGGCAAAACTAGGACTTAAAACACGCTCTGTGTTCTGAACCATTTTATAATGCTACAGAACTTCCTGGCTATGCAAAATTTAGGGCTGAGATATTAAATTTATGTGAGAATACCTTAAGATTTCATTATCTTTTCATGCAATCTACTCATCTGACAAAGGGCTAATATCCAGAACCTACAAAGAACTCAAACAAATTTACAAGAAAAAAACAAACAACCCCATCAAAAAGTGGGCAAAGGATATGAACAGACATTTCTCAAAAGAAGACATTCATACAGCCAACAAACACATGAAAAAATTCTCATCATCACTGGCCATCAGAGAAATGCAAATCAAAACCACAATGAGATACCATCTCACACCAGTTAGAATGGCGATCATTAAAAAGTCAGGAAACAACGTGCTGGAGAGGATGTGGAGAAATAGGAACACTTTTACACTGTTGGTGGGATTGTAAACTAGTTCAACCATTATGGAAAACAGTATGGCGATTCCTCAAGGATCTAGAACTAGATGTACCATATGACCCAGCCATCCCATTACTGGGTATATACCCAAAGGATTATAAATTATGCTGCTATAAAGACACATGCACACGTATGTTTATTGCAGCACTATTCACAATAGCAAAGACTTGGAATCAACCCAAATGTCCATCAGTGACAGATTGGATTAAGAAAATGTGGCACATATACACCATGGAATACTATGCAGCCATAAAAAAGGATGAGTTTGTGTCCTTTGTAGGGACATGGATGCAGCTGGAATCCATCATTCTTAGCAAACTATCACAAGAACAGAAAACCAAACACCGCATGTTCTCACTCATAGGTGGGAACTGAACAATGAGATCACTTGGACTCAGGAAGGGGAACATCACACACCGGGGCCTATCATGGGGAGGGGGGAGGGGGGAGGGATTGCATTGGGAGTTATACCTGATGTAAATGACGAGTTGAGGGGTGCAGCACACCAACAAGGCACAAGTATACATATGTAACAAACCTGCACGTTATGCACATGTACCCTACAACTTACAGTATAATAATAATAAATAAATTTAAAAAAGAAATAAATAGATAAATAAATAAATAAATAAAAGAAAAGGATGATAGAGCCCAGTTCTTCCAAAACAGGCTTAAAAACACCAATTTATGCATTTGTCAAATATTTTTTGAGTGCCTACTTCATGCCAGGCACAATTTTAGGAGGTAACAATATTGAGATATGCAAAGTAGACAAAGTTCCTTCTTTCATAGGGCTAGCATTCTATTGAGAGAGACAAACATTCTGGAAATAAACAAGTAAATATGGTAATTTCAGATAGTGATAAAGTGACATAAAGAAAATAAGACCAAGTAATGTGCTAGAAAGTGTCAGTGTTAGGTTATCAGGGAGAGACAACGTGAGATTTGGTGACCAAGGGAGGCCTCTTGGAGGAGGTGACCTCTGGTCTTAGACTGAAATGATGAGAAGGAACCGATCATATAAAGATCTTGGGGAAGAACATCTAAGTCTCAGGGAATGGAAAGGGCAAATTTTCTGGCACCAGAATAAGCTTAGTGAACTCAAGAAACCACTCAAGAAACTAAATGTAGAGTAAGTGATAGAAGAGGGGAGAAGGATAACTTCAGAGATACAAGCAGGGAAAGATCACTTGAGGTCCTTTAGTCCATGGCAAGAATTTTGGATTTGTATTTTTGTGTAGTGGGAACCCTATGCCATGTTTTATGCAGGCAAGCGGACTGATCCAAGTAATCTTTTAAAAAGATGACATCGCTACAATGTAGAGAATGCATTATAAAGGGCAAGGATGAAAGCAGGGGAATTGAGTCAGGAGGCTATGGCAATGGTCTGGTTAGAAATGATGGTGGGTTTGATCAGGTGGCAGCTGATCTAATTGTGACTCATATCAATGGGAAAAAATGGATACGTTCAGAAAAAATGAAAGAAAGGTGGACAGAATTCCTGGTAAATTCCAGGTAAGAGAGAGAGAGAGAAATTGATTTAACACTAGATTTAGAGGTTAGTAAGAGTGCTGTATATAATGTGTGCTAGGTATAGTATACACAGGCCATTTACATATATGAAGTGATTTAGTTCTCACAAGACTCCTATGATGTAGCTAGTATTCCTCCCAACTTATCTCTGACAAAGAAACCAAGATTTAGAGATGCTTAATAACTTGCCTTAGGTTATACAGGTAGTAAATCGGGAAGCCAAGATTTGAACACAGGTGTACCTGACATCAAAAGCAGTGCACATTTTTGTGTGACACAGCATTATCCCTGGAGCTCTGATAAAGATTGCATCTTGCCTATAAGGCAAGATGGAATTAAAGAGTCCCACAGCAAAACATCTATGGAGTCACATGTGAGGACACGTTCTATTATCAAGGGGCTTGATTGATGTTGCCTGGCTTCTCTCTGGTTCCTTGAAGGGCTGTTTCAGTTCTGGAACCTCATGTCTAAGGGACGTAAGCACATTAGGTGGAGTCAGAAGTAAATGAAATGATTAAGCCAATGGAGAAAATGACTTCTGAGAAATGATTACAAGATTGCAGCTTAGCTCAGTGATGACTAAAGAGGACATCAGCCTATAAATATTTCAGGGGTGGAAATAGCAGGAAGGGGGGATTTTTCTGTGGAAAGTAGAAAGAAATTGCATGAAGGGACAGGCAGAGAATACAGTTCAGTACCTGAGTCTGCTCTTTATGATGTTGGTGGCTTATCATGACTTTGCGTCTACATTTTCTCATCTCAAAAAAATAAGCTGGGATTAAATGAAAAACAGGTAGTATCTCACTAGAAAGGCATCAAAATCCAAATAAAACATTCTTTCATGCTTATAACATTCATTTGATAAATATTTATCGACCTCTACTTTGCATAAGACACAGGAAAGGGGAGGATTTGGGGCCAAAATGTGGATGTCCATTTGAATATTCTTGTTTTATAATAAAATATACATATTTTTATGAGACAACTATTATAAGGACAATTCCTTCACAGCAATTGTCTAGCTGGGATCAGAATTATTCATGCACTGAAACGTATCAGCTATTGTCATGTTCTGGAGTCTGGAGAGAAAGGGTAATGCTGGTACCATGCATCCCTATTGCCTGAATACTGCTATACTCTAAAGAATGGGGAGGCTTAAGTTTTAAACACAGGCTAGTGATTTCCTTGCGTTTGCCACAATGTGTGTTTGTCTGCACATTTGTTAGTGAAATAAGAGAACACACTGCTTGATAACACAGGGACAACTGTCCGATACATTGGGTGCATTATCTTTCCATATACAGCATGAAAATTATATCTATCAGGCTGCAAAGTCAGAAAGCCTTGGTTTATCAGCTACATCCGGGCCACATACAAAGGCTAAAGCCGCTGTGGGAAAGGTTTCTTGAAAAGCACACCTGTCCTTTTCAGACATTTTTGAAGTATCATATTTGTTTTTGGATAATTTTGACCTTCCGCCCTTGATTCTTCAGCACGGTTGGGAGGCTGTCCTGTGGCTTGAAGGTTAAAGAGAAATACAAGCGAATGTGTCATCTTAATAGGCTTTGAATGCACTCCCAAATGACACTTTTTTTCTTTTTTCTTTTCAGTCTTGCTTATAAAAGTTACACCTGCAAAAATGGGACTGAATCCAGTGAGGAAGGACATAACATTTTGCTTGAATGTGCAAAAAATTGTCTGTATCCCTGCAGGCTCTGAGCAGCCCAGTGGGTAAATGAGCGTTTGTTTCCTGTTCACCATCTTTGAGTTGAAAATGAGTCACACACTCGTGGAAAGAATAGTACTATCTTCTTTTGTCTAGCTCTGCATGCTTTTGTGGTTACTGAATTTGTCTTAATGGGAAGCTTGATTGTTTCTCTGAGGCAAACTATTAGAATTTATTTTTAATCTGGAATAAAAGTACTTTAAATATATTATTTTTGATTCATAACTGGATTTACAGCCGGTGTATACAATTACAGAAAATTTCTATGGGGCAAAAAAAAAAAAAACCTCTCAGGTTTATTAGTCATCTGTAAGCATAAACCGATTCCTAAATGTTTAAACTAATTTACTTTGAGAATGATAAGTGTAATTTGTTGAATGTCTACTTTGTACTAGTCATTATGCTATGTGTCTTTAATAGATTATTCCTAATCCATATAACATGCCCAAAACGCAGGTATCAATAACCCCTTTTTATAGCAAAGGAGAGCAAGGGTCAGAGAGATTAAGTAACTTGCCAGAAGGCACAGAGCTGATCAGTGAGGGAATTTGCATTCATCTCTATTTATGTCTAACTTCAGGGCCTGGGCTCCCTCCATTATGACATCCTACCTCTCTGCAAAGAGCATTTGATGACAAATTTGCCTCAATTCTTATTACAAAGAGGTAGGGCAGAAAGTAAAAAGACCAACAATAATTTCCTTTTTTCTTTGCAAGAAATTGATTTAATAGGCTAGAAAATACTTTTAGTCTTCCCTGGATGTGCCAAGAGGCTCAGATGCATTTGGGTACTGGAGTAGTTTCCATGACTCAGGGGACCCTGATTCTAGTTTTGTTTTATCCAGCTCTGCATGGCCTTGATTTTGAGACTCCCAGGTCCCAGATATCTGAGGATTCTGAGGCATACGCTTATGAATTCTTACTCCATTACTGTGTTCTTAAAGAGATGGAGGGATAGCTTATGGATCAGGTTTGCACAAGGATTTCCAGACTGCTGGAAGAAGGAACAAAGACACCAGAACAGATACATTTAATGAAAAAAGTAAAAAGAGAGAGATTTATCATAAGGAAAACATGTGAAAAGTGTCAGCAGAGGCTGTGGTATCTGAAATTATTGCTGGACTATCTGCAATGATAAATCATTATTTCAGATAATCTGACTGAATTGCTGGCATACTAGGGCCCCAAACTAAGAGTCACAGGTTCAGTTATTAAAGTCAGTTTCAGACATTTTATGAATGAGGATTTCCTTTTGAAAACTGGAGGGGGAATCAAGAGGGGCACACTTCTAAGAAACTTACCATTTAAATTCTAGATTTTAATTGAGTCTTATTTATTTATTTATTTACTTACTTACTTACTTACTTAGAGACAGAGTCTCACTCTGTTACCCAGGCCGGGGTGCAGTGACGCAATCTCGGCTCACTGCAACCTCTGCCTCCCGGGTTCAAGCAATTCTCCTGCCCCACCCTCCCAAATAGCTGAGATTATAGGCATGTGCTACCATGCCCGGCTGATTTTTTTCATTTTTATTAGAGATGGAGTTTTATAATTTTGGCCAGGCTGGTGTTGAACTCCTGACCTCAAGTGATCCACCTGCCTTGGCCTCCCAAAGTGCTGGGATTACAGGCATGAGCCACTGTGCCCAGCCCATTGAGTCTTATTTTTGCCTTTCTTTCTGCTTTACGAGCTGTTTCATGTTCACTCAAGGGGCCTTGTGGAGCCACCGAGGACGTGGGGCAAATGTCTGTTTGTAGAATTGTGGAAGAACAGCATCTCCAGTCTAAGTACATATATCTCTGATTTTGATTGGTTCATTATGGATATTAATTTGGATTACAGACATTTTTATTAACTAATTATAGAACATTAAAGCAAAAGAAAACCACATATGATAGTCAAGGCACATTTCTCAAAGAAAGTTGTTCATGACCATGTCATACTGCGGCAAGCTATGCCTGATGTGTACATTACCTAGCAATTTGGCTTTCTCACATCTATCACCCCTGTGTTACTCCAGGTGAAAATTGGAGAGAACTTCCCTTTACCTGTTCTTCTATTTTTATAACTTGGCATTCACTTGCCCTGGCTCCCATATCTGATTAAGGAGCAGACACCAGGCGAGCACAGCAAGCTGATGCAATGGGTAGAGCTGCTGCTCACCAGGAAATGAAAGAATTCCTTTCCGTAACTAACAGACAAGGGAAGGGCCATGCTCAGCTAGTCTTAGCCCATTCCTGTGTGGCTGGTCACACCCTCCTTGCAGATGGCAAGGCCTACTCTCTTCCTCATCTGCCACATCTACCTTTCCTTGAGAGGCACTTCTAAAGATACTTGTGTAGTGTTCCTTGGCCACACCAGCCTTCCATGACCTTTTACTTCCCTGGTTTCTCCAGTATGTTTTGCCAGGTTCTGTTCTCTGTGAACACCTACCTGATCACTTTGAAGGTTGTCTCGTTAGAATGCATCCAGTTACCATATCAGAAAACACAATTTAAACTGGCTCATGCCATAAAGAAGATTTACTGGCTCACATAACTGGAAATTCAGAAGTATATACGTGTCAGGATTGGTTTGATCTAGTCACACAATTGCATCACCAAGGACTTGGTTTCTGTCCTTTTCTCTGATACTCAGAGGTGAGTGACGCAACTTTGTGCCAAAACTGCTGTGCTCTTGTCCCAACATGGCTGCCAACGACTCCCAGGTCTACACCCATTGCCCAAAAAACCAGTTACTATTTGCCCCGAAACCTCAGGCAAACCCTCCCTCCTGCCTTGCAGCCCAAATATTTGTCTTGGGCCAGATGGTAAAAATACTCTGATTTTGTTAGGCCCTAAGAGCATGCTTTATGTTTGGAGCCAGCCTGGGAGTCAGCATCCCCTGTGCTCTTGGTTTGCCTCAATGACAAAAATGTAGGTAAGAAAGGGGGTCTGGGTGTTGGCAAGTCAACCTCAAGGTCCATTTAATTAGTCAAGTGTAATCATTTGCCTGTCCTATCCCTTAGGTTCCAAACTCTCCATCTCTAGGATTAATTTCAGCCCTGTTGGGGTACATAAGAAGATGTGTCTTTACATTAAGTTTGGGTCTTGTTGAAAGTGGTTTGATTTCTGTTGCCACACACTGATTCTCATACAGGAATCTGCTTCCTGGTGACACTCATCCCTCATCTCCTTATCTGCGTTTCTTAGACTTCTCTATAACATGACTCTGATAACTTCCTGCCTACTACCTGGATCTCCTGGAGGGCTGGGGGACCAAGTTTAAAATACAAGAATCAATTCTTAAGGAGACAAGATTTTTAAAAATTCAGTTTTCTGGGAATGGTTAGAAATTGAGATGTTACAAAGGAGAATATATTCCAAAATCACACTGGACTGACAGAGTTATGCTAGAGCCAGCTCATACTGGCTTATGAGAGCTGATCATGGAATTTTCAAGACTTTGTGAGCTGGTTGTTAAACACAGCCCTTATTGAATGTTATGACATATAAATTTAGAATTAGGCAAATTGTTTAAGGTAAAGTTAATAAAGACTCCAAACTCATCATTTCCTAATTATTTTGCTATATTTTACTATATGCTCTTGACTATTTTCATCTATTGTATGTCTATGGTAGAAGTAATATACGAGGGTATGCTACCATACAACCCTTTTCAACTCTGCATTCTGTCACATCATGTTGGTAATATTTCCATCTTGGTAGACACTATAAATCAGAGCTTTTTCCTCATAAAATATTTACTAGCACACCCCTGGCTGGTTTTTAAAATGTAAAATGAGAATGATAATGGTAAGTGCATTATTAGCTTTGTATGAGGTTATAATGATGTAATTCATATAAGGAATCTGGCTCAAGGCAAATCAGTCAATGAAACTTGGTTATGACTATGTCCTCTGCGTTATTAATAAGAGTATATTAAATAGCATATCATCTTAGGGCAATATTAAATATCATATCATATCAGGGCAATCCTTAGAAGTATAAAGTAATATTACATTGTGCTATTGGTACATTTCTAGGAAGAGATGAAGCCTTGTGGGGCATGGTATAGAATGATGTTATTACTTGACCTTACATGTGACAAATGTGCCTCGCCCTCAAGCCCCCAGACTCTGGGAAGATCCTGGTCTCACACCAACTTGCTCAGGGTTTTCTCCTGAGCCGTCATCTGCCTCTTCCTTTCTCTCCTGTTTTCCTCTTCCACTTTTCGCTTCCAACACTTGCTAGATCATTGAGATCATTGAGGTACTAATGATCTCTGAAGACCAAGGCAGAGGCCATCCTTAGCCTTTTGTCTTTTACTTCCCTTTTTGAGAGTGAACTGCCACTTCTCTGGTACCAATATGGTTCCTGCTTTTATACCACAACACCACAGTTTATCTCTGTGCCACCTGGTGCCATTCCTACTTTTCATCTTTGTATCTTTCTTTTCTTGGCTTCATTTTTCTATTTCCTTTTCTGTCCCCATTGCCTTAAAGATGCCTCTTTCAAAGCAAAAACCATTTTGAAAAACCATGTCCCTTCTGCTTGACCACTGACTCATTTGAAACTCTTAAACCCCTACTGTATGCAGAACACATGTACTTGATACACATTCAGAATGAAGAAGCAGTTTTTGCAAAGAGTTACGATATAGAGATATAAGAGCATATAAGGGCTACAGAAGAAAAAGAGGTTACATCTTACAAGGGTTAGTGAGGGGAAGGCACAAAAAGTCAAGAATAACCCAACTTATTTGTGGTTTTGGGACTTTTCTGGGTGCTTGGCAATGTTGATGGAAAGATAACTGGAATTTTAGTTCATATAATGCCCTATGTGTCCCAAATTATTTCTTGGATATCTAATTTCTTTAACTGTATTGTATTGTAATTTCATTAAGGGCAGAGATAATTCTGTCAAATCAACCCCACTTTACTCCTAAGGAGCACATGTGTTTAAAGGCAGCTCAGTGCCTCATTGATAAAAAGTTTGCATCAAATGCTTATTGAACAAAAGAATAAATAATCCATGACCTAAGCTGAAGTTCATATAGCCTCTATTGAAAAAAACTTTAATTATATTTTTACAGATTCATAGAAATTCAGGAGTGAAAAGTATCTTAAGAGTTATTTGGTCTAGTAATTCCCAAATCTGGAGATATATTACAATTGAATAGGGGTGTGTTGGGATGGGTTATTTTTAGAATGTAGACTCCTGACCTCTTCCCCAGACCAATTGAATTAGAATCTGTGTGTTTTGTGAACTAGAATCTGTGTGTTTTGGAAACTGTGGTCTAGTGTTTACCAGGCACTGCTGCTTCTGCTAGGCTGTCAGGTTTTGGGCCCCAAAATGAAGTCTGACTGCATCTAGTGTCTGACAATTGATTTTTTTCTCCATGAGATTGTAATAATAACACCTTTGTAAACACAATATGCTATCTGGGTGTCCCTGAGTCTCCAGAAATCTGGGATTTTCTTTACTCTTAGTGGCCAAGGGAAATGACTTGTGCCCCCTCCTCACATTTATGTGAGTGCCTGAAGGGAGCGGTGTTTGTCTGAATCTTTCTATGCCTAAACCTTTTCCTTCTAACTCTCCAAGCTCTAATTATCCCGCAAGCTTGCAAGGCTGTCCTCTTTCTCCCATTCTGCCCCTCACTGGTAACAAAAAAATCACTACAAAGGGTGCTTATAAAAGTTTGGGGAACATTTTCTAACAAGTACGTATTGAGAATCATTCTGTGCCAGGCAATGAGTGGACAATAAATGTAAGCTCCTCACAATCCAAAAACAAAACAAAGCAAACAAACATGATCCTTACCATCATAAAGTGTAGAGTCAATTGGCTGATGCAGATATTATTAACCCAATAGTTACTGAAAATATGTATAAAACCTCAGCTGATGCAGATGAAGTGTCCAGAGTTGTTATAAAAGGGAGATACACAGGGCAATAAAAATAATAGTAAGAATTGACCTATTTGGCACTTTAAAAATAGCTTCCTCAAAGAAGTGATAACCTAAAAGCTATCTACAGGAAAAGCACATGAAAAGTTTTGTGACAGGGAGGGCAGGAACCAAAAAGAGACTTGTATGATGTGCCTCAGAGAGAAAGTAGAAATGTGGTACCGATGGGGCTGGTGAGGAGGATGCACCTGCAAAAGAGACTGGAAAGACTGGAGGCAATTTGAGATGGGATAGCTGCACAAGAGCCAAGCAGGGAGAGAATTCAAGGAGGAGCTGATTAATAAGCCAAATGCTTGAGGATCAAATAAATAAAGTGAGCTCTGAATAATTCCTATTGGATTTAGTGTCTTCAGGTCATTAATAACCTACAGAGCCAGGGCTGTTTTCGATGGTGTGGTGAAGAGGAAAGTCAGATTGAAGCAGGTTGAGAGATGAATGTGTAGGGAGAACATGGAAAAAGAAAAAATAACATAATGCTTTTGAGATCCTTAACTGTGAAGGAGAGGAGGAAGATAAAGGGATGGCGGGCAAAGAGTGAAGTTGAAGGAACTTTTTAAAGATTGGAGTGTGTGCTTTTTGTTGTTGTTGTTGAGACAGAGTCTCACTGTGTCACCCAGGCTGGGGTGCAGTGGCGTGATCTCGGCTCACTGCAACCTTCTTCTACCAGGTTCAAGTGATTCTCCTGCCTCAGCCCCCTGAGTAGCGGGGACTACAGGTGTGTGCCACCACGCCTGGCTAATTTTTTGTAATTTTGGTAGAAACGGGGTTTCACCATATTAGCCAGGATGGTCTCAATCTCCTGACCTTGTGATCCGCCTGCCCTTGGCCTCCCAAAGTGCTTAGCTCCTATTTGAAAGCTAACAAAAAGGACCCAAATGGGAAATATTAAATACACAAAAAGGAGGAATAGTCAACACTAATATTACTGCAATGACAGAGCAGATGGAAGGGTTGGCTTTAGAGAGCAAGCAGACAGAGCAGACAGCATCTTCACTGTAGAGTAGTGGAGGAGGTGATCGTGGGAGCAGACAAGTACGTATGCAGCCCAACCCAGCACACACCTTAAACCTCAGGATGGGACTGCTCTGTCCTAGAGCCTACCAGCCCCTGCTGCCATGGGGAACTTCTTGTGGCCAACTTTCTTTCCAGTTCCTACCTATTGGTATGCTGCTCATAAACACCACAGCCCTTCTTCTTTCACACTCACTTCTGTTTGTCTTTCTCTTCCTCCATTCTTCTCCCATCTCCCTTCACTTCTTTCTTCTCACCCCTTTCTTTCCTCTTCTCACCCCTTTCTTTTCAGTTATTGGACCACAAGTCTCTTTTTTCCATGCTTCCCAGTAAGATTCAAAATCCCTCCCAACATGTACCATGTAGAGAAATGTAGTACCCTCTATATTTAGCCCCAGTCCTTCAAATGGTGCCCAGCAAGCCCAACCATTTTCCACCAAAATGTCCAAGGTCCAAGATCATTTTTTATCTAAACAGAGCTGAGCCATGCCTTTCCCCAAGAAGGCAAAACTTCCTCTTTTCTTCTATTTATTTTAATAAAATTTATCCTTCCCAGTGTACTCACCTTATAGAGCTGCTGTAATGATAAGACAAAATATTTAAGTTGTGCAGTAAATCACTTCCAGTTTTCAAATAGCATAATCAAATCATTTTGCTACATCATCCTCTCATAAATTATGCTAAAACAATAAGAAAAATGATCAAAAAAGTAGAAATTCCATTTTTAATAAAACTAAGAGACAGCTAAAACCCTGAACCACAATATACAAAAGTATACAGTAGATGGAAAAGTGATGATATGCAGTATCTGATTGGATGGAAAAGTGATGATATGCAGTATCTGATTGACTTTCAGTATCTGCATTTAGTTATGTAAAGACCTGAAAGCTTTTCTTTAAACTATGGATCTATATTTTATTTACATCAATAAAACTAACAGGCCTATTTAAATGGTTTTTCCAAAATAAGGGTTAGTCTGTTCAGATATAAAGCCAAACTTTCATGTCTTATGAGCTAGAAAATCTCTTGCTTTTTTAGTGATGGTAGCTTTTTATGGCAAGCAATCTTCAAGGTTTCTAAAAATATATCAGGGTTTGGTTTTAAAAAACAGGGGCCCTATTTTTTCTAAATATGTTGGATAATTCCCCCTGCAGAATGAGTAATCCACAAGGTCATAACTCTGTCTTTGGTTTATTTCTTACTAGGAGAATGGAAATGTTCCTGATGTCAAATATAGCATCCACAGACAATCAGATATTACATGGTTACCTTTTGGCTTAAGTAAAGTAATTCAAGGGAAACATGGGCTTGAGAACCCCAAGATTCTGTATGACTTTTTCATCGCTAGTGCCATTGGACATTTTTAGCCCAGGCATCATACTTCTGTGGGACTTTTCACTGAGCTCATAACATAGTGGGGAAGTGCCAAGTTGGCTCCATATATAGGACATTTAGGAATTGTCCATGAAGGGAGTTTAATTGGTCTTGCCTGGGGTAATACAAGTCAGAGCAAGATGTTCTTACTCCTACATAATGAATATCGATACAGGAAGATGAATGATAAGTGGTTCCACCCTTCACCCCACAACCCTGTACTTTCCATAAAGAAGATAAAGCCCATGTCCAGATACTCAGAACAGGGAGAGCAGCATGTCCGCTCTTCTTTTTGCTTTGTTTCTATATTAATAGTGATAAAAGAGGTTGAAGAATAGTTTTCCCTCACAGAGTTCCCTCCTGCACGATAAACACGTGGACAAAATTCTTTCTGATCTATACCAAGCCTCCCTGATCACCCTCAGAGGGAGCTCCGCATGGGAACATTTGCAGAATATTTGATAACTAACTGTGCTGTGGTTTGCAGATATGTGGTGCGTATCCAAGCAAGAAAATTTAGCCTTTGCACTCTGGGAATTGACTGACCTAATTAGTCGATTCAGACCTTTGATCATGAGAAAACAATTTACGCCTCTCTCAGCCCCATTTATGGTTAATGGGACAAATGAGAATACAGGAGATTGAGGTAAAGAAGGCGAATGAATTGAGCTGGGACATAAACTTCAGCTACCACTTTGGACTAATTAAGGGATAAGGCTAGTTTGAAACAGTGAAAATTCTAATTAAGGGACAGTTTTCAAAAAATATAATGTTAATTTCAAACATGAATAATTACCATCAACAATGGTTGAAAACAGGCAGAGGTCATCCCGGGCCTGCTCGGAAGAACAGGGAAAGCTGTTTCCAAATTTGCACATTGCTTGCAGAAACCATTGCTGAAGTGCTCGGACAACTTTGCATTCTTTACAAGGATGTCAACAGTAACATGGAGTCTCTTTTTGTGGCACCCAGAAGTTAGCTTCTTTGCTCCATTTATTCATTCATTCAACAGATATTTTTTTTTTTGAGAAACTTTTAACTATCAGGATTTAGCACTGAACAAAAAAGAAAAGAATCTCATCCCTCATGGAGCTTTGGGAGAAACAGTCAATAAGCACATAAATAATTAAAATGCATAGCATGTCAGATGCTGTTGAGTGATATGGAGAAAATAAATTGAGTGGGAGGAGAATAAGGAATAGTGGGAGGGGTGGAGAGAGAGGGCAGGGTTGCAGTTTCAAATAGCATGGTTGGAATAGGCCTTTTGGAGAAAGTTATGTTTGAGTAAAAACCTGAAGGTTATTGGCATGAATTCACCTGAGAGAATGAGTGTTCTGAGTGGAGGGAAGAGTCAGTGCAAAGGCCCCAAGGCAGGAACACATTGGGCAAGGACCAGAGGTAGCAAGAAAACTGGTGTGGATGGAGTAGAGTGAATAAGGAAGAGGGTAAGTAGGAGTTTTATGGATAAGAGAGGAAATAGGTAGAAATGGGGGAACCAGATTGCATAGGGCTGTCTAGGGGATTATAAAGACTTCATTGATGCTTTGGACCATGGAGATATATGCATTAAGAAGTGTAGCTTATGAATTGTTCTAAGTTAAAAGTTAGATTTGGTCAAAGTCTTTAGCCTTTGGGTAGTCTCAATCATGTTAAGGTGTCTCCTAAAATAATAACTACTTAAATAGCAGGCGATGAGAATTGCTCTGAATGTCTAAAGTTACAGATTTCATTTCCAGTCAAAATTGCTAGTGAAAAGTAACCTAATTGACAAAGAATGCAATTGTCTCCCCAGAAAAAAGCAGCATTTAACTATGGGAATATTTAGAATTAGTATAAAAATTAGTATAAAAATGCTTAAAGGAATCAGAACCATAGTATTTGTATTATGTTTAGAATTTATGCATAATTAGTATTGTATATATCAATTTCAAATATGTAAGAGAATAATGGATTTTGGTGAATATTTCTAAGGTTATATATAGCACTAGAATATTAAAATGATTTTAATTTCACCATATAAAGTTAATTTGATTTATCTGAGTTTCTTAAGTATTATGGAAGGGTCTGTCAATCAGAAATTTTAACTTAAAAGAAAATACAATATATTAAATTTATAAACAACGTTTGTCATATTGAAAGTGTTACCAAGTTTGTAAGTGGAAACCAACCAGTATTATTCAAATCCCCATAACAAGCAGTTGTAAATATTTGCTAGATTTTTAAATTAGAGTAAGAAGTTGAACATAGAAGCTCAAGGAAGAATTCAATTTCAGCATCTGTAACTTTAATAAAAGGTTATTAATAAAGTATCTTGAATAATATTTTCTGCACACAAAATTACCCTTAATTGTACCAGAATGTTTAAGTTATCAGCAATCATTTACTGTGTAGTTTCTAAAACTCCATTTTCTTGCCTTGTTCCTTTCACTGTACTTTTTCTCACTCACACCTTCAGTTGCAGCATGTATTTTAATGAAATTACTATTTAGAAAAAAAAGATTTCATGTAGGATCCTGAAAAATTTCTGAGCGTGCCTAGAGGGAATTGTGCAGCGGTATTCATGCCGTCTTTCATGCCATTGGGTGGGCTTTCCTTTGTTAATAATTGTTCTTCTGGAAAACTGGAATGCAGCCCAGGCAGAACTAATTTACAAGATTACAAGTTATGCACATGTCTTCTGGAGCAATTGGTCTTCCATTATACACCTTATTTCCTAAAATTTATCATATAATAGCAAGAAATGTACCTTGTATGATAAAGAACAATATGTTCCAACTTGTGTCAGGCTAATGAGATATGAATTAAAGGATAATATTTATTCACCTGAATTAATTAGATAACTATGTTGCTCCATTTGAGGGGAGGCATTTTTAAATAATCTTGAAAATTACATTATAATCTACACCTTGAATTTCTGTTTTTGGTACCCTTTGAAGCTCCTTGTGATGAATCACTCACTCTGTATACTTCTGGATCCCCAGCCATGTTTGGGTCAAACTTCAGAGCTTTTAGGATCTGGCTTTAAAAGTAAAAACAGGCCCCTAGAGTTTGTTTGTTTATGCATATTTATTTTTTGTCCCCAAACATATTAAGCAAGAAAAGACTATAAAAATCTAGAAAAATTAGCTTAAATAATGCTTGAAGACTTAACAATTTAGCTTTTATATTCATCTTCTTTTATTTTGCTGCTATTCCTTATATAATTCATCAGTTCATGATTTTTGACATTACATTGTTTTGTATGTGTGTGTGGTGGGGAGTTTTCTCTAATAGAAATACATGTGTTTCCTAATCTTTGGGGGGGAACCGGTGGAGATGCCAGCAAATGGAGAAATCACTACCTTAATGGATGCCAGTGAAATAAAACTCAGGGGAACTACATGTACAGCAATTATCAAATACTGTCAATTACTTGTTAGAACATTTTTCCAGGAAAAAAAGGTTCGATAAAACTGAATGTTTTTTGTAATTGGAGGCAAAAGTTTTGGTCTTTCCTAAGTTTTACCTAGGCTTCTTCAAGACGGCTCCCTGGCACCATCAACATTTTCACCCCAAGAGAGGGCATTTCTTCTGCTCAAAGCCCTCTGAATCCTGTCCCTGTCCCAACCTCCTTTCCCAACTCAATAAGAGTTTTTCTCTCATAATTCCATGGGAACTTGTGCCTATCTCTATTTTGACACATCATAATATGTCAATATTAAAATATTATTTATATTTCTTACTTCTCTACTAGATTAGATCCCTGAAGACAAGATATATTACATATATAACAGGATAAAAAGTATCAACAAGTGAAGCCTGTTGTGACAGGCTGTGTGGAATGGAGGAGAAGGCAATCAAGAGCCAAGATATTAAGGATAGAGCAACAGAAATGAGAGAGGGTTCTATTGGGGCAAAAATGTGAGATACTTCTAGAAGGTTCAGGGGGCCTGAATATAGCAAAGAAGCAAGAAGCTTGTTGAAAGTTTCCCAGGATCAGTCATGAATTTCTGTGAGCTATAGAAGAAAAGGTCACAATTTCTATTGATTTAAATGCAACACAATCCCAAGACTGGACTACCAAGGAATTACAGCCTCATATGCCTCACAGAGAGATCTTTGTTTCTGTTGTGCAAGATCTCAATGCCTAGTGCAATGAATAGTAGATGCTTATAGTAGATGCTCAATTAATACTATTGATTGAATGTTGGACTGAAAGCTTTGTGCCATTCTCTCCTTTGCATAGGCTTATTTTTGTTCCTTGGAGTGGATGTTCCCTTTATATTCTGAATATTCTGGCTTTGTAGTAAATATTATGTGATAATTAACTGTTATTAACCATCTGTTCAAGAAATGTGTACAAATGATACTGAACTTGCTTAACAAGCAAAATTTTCACTTGATTTGGGGGCATTTAAAGTTCACATTTGTGTCAGCAGACCAAAGAGTTGGAAGTAATGCAAAAACTTTTTATTATTAGATAAAGTGTTTGATTAATAGGAGCCCATATTGTGAATCCATGGATGTTAATTTCATGTTACTTTCCTTCTTACTATCTACACATTATTTAACATTTACCGCTATGATTCTCCTTCCTATACATTAGCAATTATTTTAGTGCTGGGAGGCAGGGGGAGAAAAAAATTATGCAGGCTAGTTGGTTGATGGTCCATGAAGTCAAGAGAGAATCTTTGGGGTAACAGACAACGTGAGGAGTATGTACTCTCTGGAAGCACTTCTGGAGGCTTTCTTTAATTTGGCACAAATAGGGCCATTCATCCTTCTTTAACTGCTCTGACCATGCCGGCTACTCTGATTCTCACAGCTAAAATAGCTCAGTGGGAAAAGAGGGGGTGGTGACAAGGGCACCACAAGTGGAAATGACATAAAGGAAAGAGATTACAGTGGGGGAGGGAGATACTGACTGGGTTATGTGAAGCTGGGAAGAGAGATATGGAAAATAAACATAGCTATCTTAGCCCTCCGCTCTATAATTATAAGAGTTAACCTCAATGCAAATGGTCAGCTCTCTATTTACCCACTAATCGCCTTCTATAATGGCCTCAAGGTCTCACCTTCACACTCCCAAGCTGTTCCCAGGCTACTGAGATAGGATGCAGACAGATTGATTGTGGAGAATTTGTGTCAGAGAGTATTCTGAAGTCAAATGCAAGTGATTTGAGATTTTTCTTTTGCTTTGTCTCTTTTCCTCCTTTAGGGGTGGTTAATTAAACATTGGCTCCATGTTCCTGTTATAATATGAAAGTTTCCTGACTATTCTCACTTTGAATTCTCTAATTCGTAATCTCCCTGATACTTAAAGCTAAGGCTTGCAAAAAGTTTCAAAAGACTTCTGGCTTATTATTTTTCCCTAGCAACTTCTGGCGTATTGCATTTGGTATTCCGTCTTGAACTTTCAAAGAAATACTGTAATAAAAATCTATCATGAGAGATACTTACATAGCATCTCCAACATTCACAATTCTGAATATCATATTTTAATTTTTATTAAGAGCTCTTTCACTATACTTTATTTTAGATGCACCCTAAATTCCTTGGGACTTGAAGCTGACAGTAGATTGCTAGTTTGGGGGACAAGCACAGGAGCTCTTTAGAAAGTCATTAGATCTGAAATGTTGTAATGTGTTTATGATGGAACCATAAATGGTCAATCAGTTAGGATAATTTAGATCTGTTTATTTTACACTGTGATCTGTGGAGCTAGTGTCCAAGGAGATCTTGGGGAAGGGGGTTGAGGCTCCTAAGAAAAGAACATTGGGCAGGGTTTGATGCCCACCACCCTGTGTCCACCCATGCCACAACTCCTGTTTTTATCTGTTTTCAAATGTTAGGCTTTCATACAAATTTATTTTGAATAAAGTACCTCATGGCTTAACAAGTTGAAAGCCCCTAATATAAACGACTGGAGTTGCTTACCCAAATGGAAATTAGAATATTGTTGACAAAAGGTGAAAATTGAGGCAGAACGGCAAGTATAACAAATGTCCATTTCAGTTACGCATGACTTTTTGTTCCAAACACCTATGTTTTCAATCAGCATTAAAAATCTAAGATAGTAACCTGTTTTTCTGTTCAAAGGTCTTTAAAAAAAAAAAAAGCAGAGTAAAAATAAAATGCTACATTAAAAAAACTAAATCAAAATATCAAAAACTGAAGTAAGCTTTAGTCATAATTTGGTTCTCTCTCTCTTTTTCCTTCCATTTTTCCCCTGGGTAAAACACCTGAAAGGCACATATCTGATGGGTTGAGGAGTGTGAAAGCCTGATTGAGAAATTAACTATTTTATTACATGAGCCACAAAAGTATCTTCTTTTCTCAATCTTCCTGCTTTTTTCACACAAAGAAGAAACAGAAAAATGAATTTCAATAGTGACAGCACAAGTGTTTTTTTTCAGCAGTAACTTTCTCTCTCCCTTTTCAGCTCCCTCTCTTTGCTGCTCCTCTTGATCCTCCCAAAGACCTTGCCCAGGTTACCACTGGGATCAAGAAAATTAGGGAATCTTGCATAGAGGCGAGAAATGGCACATGGGTGTTCTACCCTGTGGGATAATCTACATTAGTGTAGAGTGAAGGTGTCTTATGCCTCTTTGGAAAGAAAATTCCACAAGAGCAATAGGGAGAGACTGCAATCTGATGACAGCCTGCTCGGGCTTTCCCATTATTTGTAATATAAATTATCATATAATCTAAACACTGGTAATTTTAAACTATTATCTGCCACTGTTTCTCAATTTCATGCCTATGCCTGGGTATCAACCCTCTCTGGGTCTTTAATTTCAAACACTATGTCCTTGTATTTGGGTTTCTCCCCCAAATTATGAATGACTTTCTTCTTTGGGCCTGACCCAAAGTCAATTGTATTAAATGCCACGAAATAAAAATTTCTGGATACCAAAGAGAGAAATGAGTCAAATGGTTAAACATTAAGTTCCCTATTAAAAATAATTCTTATATCATTGTTATCAGTTTTGTATCTGAAGATGGGAAACTGTGTGTTGAAACCATACTGGGCACTGAGATGGTATTTTGATTCATGTTGGGGCACATAAACTAAAAGGACTGCCATAGCTTTCAGGTTAGCCTCTGCAAGAATATCTGGGGCATCTACTATAGCCCTGGAGGGAGAGTCTGCCCTTTTCACTGCATCCCAGATCTCTGAGAACAAATGTTGTGACTGATAATAAAATTCACCAGATCCTCTGCAGGAATAATTGTATTAGCCCATGTGTAGACAAGGGCACAACCAGACCCTTCAACAAAGGAATATACTTTATTATTTATTTTTAGTTTTTTGAGACAGAGTCTTGCTCTGTTGCCCAGGCTAGAGGGCAGTGGTGTGGTCTCAGCTCACTGCAACCTCCACCTCCTGGGTTCAAGCGATTCTCCTGCCTCAGCCTCCCGAGTAGCTGGGATTACAGGTACCCACCACCATGCCAGGTATATACCACCATGTATTTTCTTTTTTCTTTTTTTTTTTGAGACGGAGTCTCGCTCTGTTGCCCAGGCTGGAGTGCAGTGGCCGGATCTCAGCTCACTGCAAGCTCCGCCTCCCGGGTTTACGCCTTTCTCCTGCCTCAGCCTCCCAAGTAGCTGGGACTACAAGCGCCCACCACCTTGCCCGGCTAGTTTTTTTGTATTTTTTTAGTAGAGACGGGGTTTCACCATGTTAGCCAGGATGGTCTCGATCTCCTGACCTCGTGATCTGCCCATCTCGGCCTCCCAAAGTGCTGGGATTACAGGCTTGAGCTACCACGCCCAGCCCATGTATTTTCAGTGGAGATGGGGTTTCCCCATTTTGGCAGGCTGGTCTCAAACTCCTTATCTTAAATGATCCGCCCACCTTGACCTCCCCAAGTGTTGGGATTACAGGCGTGAGCCACCGCGCCCGGCCAAAGGGATATTCTTTAAATAGCTTAGTAAGACATGATTCCATAAGTGATGATGGAATCTCTGAAACAAAAGTGTGAAATTTTCATATATTACAGAACAGTGTTATCTAATGGACATGTAAAGTGTAAAATTTTAAATTTTCATGGTGCCATATTTTTTAAAAAGTTAGAAAACAGATGAGTTATGTTGTTAATATATTTTAACTATTATGTAAAAATAATATAATATAAATTGTATCATTTCAGCATATAATCAATATAAAACTTATTAATGAATTTTTCCCCTCCAAACTAAATATTCAAAATCTGTTGTATTTTATTCTTACAGCCAGTCTCAATTTGGACTAGCCAACCTTCAAGGGCTCAATAGCCACATGTCACTAGTGGCAATTAGTTGCCAGTCTCGGATGGTGGAATTATAGAATCTCCTGAGATTGAATATACAGAAATTATTACATCTCTAGATTAAGTAATCTTTAGCATGTCTTGCTTAGGAATAATGGTCACAAATTTATTATTCTGTTCTCAAAAGAAGTCATTAAATGTCAGGTTGATAGGACATTCAAGCTTCAAAGTTGAGCGGGGAAGTACAGATTTTCCCATAGATCTCCTATAACTTATTTTGAGGCTTTGTTCATATTATTTTTGCTTTGCTTTGTCTTGGGTTTTAAACCAATTTGATATCCAAACTACGTACTTAGCTTTTTTTTTTTCTTCTAAAATGAGACAGCCTTACCTAAGTAATTTCAACTAATTTTTAAAAATGGACTGTAATTAATTTTTTTTTAGAACTGTGCTCTTGTTTTCTTAGACGTCATTAAAGAAACTGCTGTGGGAGATGAGAAAGAGCATGTCTATTTCTATTCCAGAAATATTTTACTTGTTAACCTCATGGTTGATAAAATTATGATCAATTAGTCAGAATGCAAGCTGCATGAAACCATGTGATAAATTGTTCCTCAACTAGAAAGTTGGTTCACCTCCTTATTAACTTGCTTATTTTCCTTCTTTTTCTTATAGCCATCCTTCTTGATAGATTTTTTTTATGGGTGTCATAAAATCAATCTTGCATTTTAATTTTTACCATAGTAATAAGCTCTTGGAAACACACACACACACATACACACACATTTAGATAATACATTGTAGTACAAAAATTTTGTTAAATAACTGTTTTCATTTTTATTTCTAAATCTCAGTTTATACCAGAGAGTAACCACTGAATAGTACCTAAATGGAAGTTAACAATGGTTATGAAAATATAAATTACCTTTACTATAATTATTTTGCCTTTTGGAAATGCGTAATAAGATTATGGATAATTTATTATCCAACATTGATACATGACACCTGTCAGAGATGCCTGTCATTGGTAGCTGCCTGGATTAATTTTATATTGCTGCATAACACATTACCACAAGCTTATTGGCTTAAAACTTAGCTTATTATCTCATAGCTTTGTTGGTTGGAATTCTGGGCAGAATATAACTAGGTTCTCTGTTCAGGGTCCTGTAAGGCTAAAATTAAGGTGTCAGCTGGGGCTGGGGTCTTATCTGAGGCTTAGGACCCTCTTCCAAGCTCATGGGGTCATTGGCAGAATTTGTTTCCCTGCAGCTGTCGAACTTGTGGACTTTGTGTCTTTAAGACCAGCAGGAAAATTCTCTTATGCTTCAAATCTCCTCTCAGTAAGGGCACATTCCCTTCTAAGGGTTCATCTGGTTAGGTCAAGCCCACCAAGGATAATCACCCTTTCGATTAAATCAAAGTAAACTATTTAGGGCCCTTAATTACATCTACAAAATCCCTGTTGCCATATAACTAATCTTGGGTATAACATCGGGGAGTGGAGATAGTGGAAGATCTTAGAATTTTGCCTACCAGATTTTCCACATGCCTTGAACACCCTCTATTCATTTGATACGTCTCCACATTGTGAGCTCCATTTTCCAAGGGTAGTTTGAAAAGAAAAAAAAAAAAGGTCTGCATTCTCAGACTCCCTTGTGGCTAAGCTGCAGATGTGTAACTATGGTTTTGTAAGTTAGAGGCACAAGTGAGACTTAACCATGGAGGTGAACTGTAGCAAGAAACAGATTGGGGATGATTCATGCCTTTTGCTAACGTGGGGGTGGTGGTGGCCGTGGTAACTTCCTGCTCAGGCCAGTTCTTCAGTGTGGTTCTGAGGAATGGTTCCTGAGGGGGTAATCTTGAGACTATTCCTCAGCCCACCCAACAGTTCTCTGAGCTGTCTAATATCTTTCAATAAATTCATTTATCTACCTACGCTAGCCACAGTAGCACCACAGTAGATTGCGGTGCTTACAAAATAGCCCCGACGGATACGACTCCTAAAATTCCTTGTATATACTTTATGACTCTGGAGGAAATAATGTCTTTCTAATAAGATGAAATTCAATTAAAGCATTTTCCCTGCTTAGAGAAAATGGCTGTGGTTTATTAAAGAAGCATTTCATGTCTATTCCTTCTCTACTATTATCTTATTTGCATTTTCTGGAACATGATTAGTTATAATGTACCTATAAGTTTTCATAAAACCACCATGAAAATAATTATGCCTGAATTATATGCATTCCATAAATATCATCTAGCTATCTCCTCATTTCATATTACCTCCTTTCCCTCAATTGCAACAATACTGTTAAGATATAAATAAATCATTAATACTTGATTTTCGGATATATGCTCTTGCTATTGAGCTTGAGATATTAAAAAATCTCAGTTGACTATAGTTTACCTTGAAATGTTCCTCCCATTAAGGCATTTGACTGTTTTGGTTATTGTTGACTGATAACAACAAGTTAATTGTTCATGCTGAATAATCGTGTGAAACTCTTTTCTACATAATTTTCAAAATTCTAAACAAGTTGCATTTTTACTACTCTTGTCATTTTTTTCTTTAGGTTTATGTTGTATGACTAATTACATTCTAAATTCCAGGAGAAAAGGTATGAATCCCTGCAGAATATTTTGTAAATAAACATTGATTAGGCAGAAAATGCCATGTTTTCTTTCATATGATTTCAAACTGATTGTATTTTTCTATTTTTATTTTATGTCTACCATAGTAACATTTTTAATCAGTATCATAGACCCAAACTTCCTTTTTATGGAAAATAACCTATTCCTAATGATAAATAATCTTGTCTTTAAACACACACATACACACACACACACACACACACATACAACACACTCATTATTAAATATTTTGTACCTGAAATAGTCAGTCTATGATTCAGTGCTTAAATTGTTTAATAAATGATAAAATATTTTGCAGATTGGCCTCAATATAAGGTGAATAGTGATTTTTCAATGATCTTTTGTTCAGCTCTAGTGTTTCCTTCATACCACCAAACTCACACTCTGCGTATACCTAGATTTGCATCCTGCTGCTCCTGCTAACTTGCTGAGTGGCAGTGTGGCCTAGTGGTTACTCTTTTGGCTTTTTGTTTCCTCATCTCTAAAATTAGGCAGCAGATTCTATGATTCTATAATTTATCTACAAGTGGCCATTATTTATGTAAAGTAGTATGAGTAGCTTTATTAAGGACATCATTTTTATCATGATATCATTTATCATTATTTTTTCAAATGTAGTTCCTGCTGAGAGTCTCTACTATTGTGTTTTCTTCTGTCTTATTTTATACTCAGGAAACATTTTAACTAGTGTATATTTATGTATGTGTGTGCATATGTGTACTTTTAGTGCTTTCCTTGTGGAGCTGTGTGAGAGACGTCATCAAGGCGATCTTAGGGTTAACGAAAGTTGTTTAATACAATTACTATATTTTACAAGTGATCAATTTCATTTAACAAAGTGCCAGTGAACTCACAGGGTTTGCACCATTTTTTAACCAGCTCCAGTCACTAGCCAGTTCATAAAAATAAGAATGTATCTCTGGAATGGGGAGATAAATTTATTTTACCTAAATGTTCCATCGGATGAATGTTTCCTGTTCCCGAAAAACATTTTTTTGGATACTTTAATGATTGCCAAATATTCTTTTAAATTTTCAATTCCAGATTGTTAGTGGGACATTCCATTGACAGGGCTAATTGTCAGTGGGTTCTGAACTATAACAAAGAAGTATTCTTAAGCTTGGTATTTCCTGGACCTTTAAAAATCCAGGATTGTTTATAAGGTAGTATCAATTAGGATTTGTTGGTGGTGAGAAGCAGAAATTAACTTTTTACTAAATAAATTGAACTTATTAGAAAGATCAAATAGCTCAGAGAAGTAAAAGAAAAGCTTTAGGAGCCAGGCTGGTTTGGGCGCAGTGGCTCACGCCTGTAATCCCAGCACTTTCAGAGGCCACGGCGGGATGATCGTTTGAGGTCAGGAGTTTGAGACCAGTCTGGCCAGCATAGTGAAACCCTATCTCTACTAAAAATACAAAAGTTAACCAGGTGTGATGGCGTGTGCCTGTACTCCCAGCTACTCTGGAGGAGAATCGCCTGAACCTGGTGGGCGGAGAAGTTACAAGATGGAAGGAATAAGGGTCTTTGAGTCCTCTGAACTACTTGAAGGAGAATAGCCACACTAGAAATACTCACTGGACCTTTATGTGAGCAAGAAATCGTTAAAAAAATTTTTTTTGAGGAAATTGAAATTTTGGTACTAGATATTAAGCCTTACCTTAACTCATACACCCACTAAGATTGTGTGAAGTTGGGGGAGAAGGAGCTCCTCTGGAAATATGAAGGTGTCATTGCCATAAGAAAGAAAATAAGTGATGGGCAGGCAAGAACAACGGCCATCCACCACAGCAGCCCCTGTAATGATCCCTGTAATGGACACCTTATTTGCATATCAATTTATAAGCCATTAATGGGGGCTGTGGTAGTCTGAGTAATGGCCTCCCAAAGACGTCCATGTCCTAATCCCAGAAGCCTATAAATATATTACCTTACATGGCAAAGGGGAATTAAGGCAGCAAATAAAATTAAGGTTGCTAATCAGATGATCTTAAAATAAGGAGATTGGTCTGGACTATCTAGGTGATATGTAATTATAAGGGACCTTAAAAATGGAAGAGAGAGGCAAATGAGGAGGTCAGAGTGATTGCAAGTGGGAAGGACTTCCCTCGCCTATTCTAGTTTTGAAAATAGAAAGAAGCCAGCTTCAAGCCAAGGAATGTGCATGGTCTCTAGAAGTTGGAAAAGGCAAGGAAATAGATCCTACCTAGACCCCACAGAAAGGAATGCAACAATGCAGTCCTGCTGGTGTCTTGATTTTTGCTGGTGTCTTGATTTTAGCTGATGCCTTGATTTTAGCCAATATCTTGATTTTTAACCTGATGAGACCTGTCAGACTTCTGGTTTGCAGAGCATAAGATGATAAATTTATATTGTTCTAAGCCATTATGTTTGTGACAATTTGTTACAGCAGTAATAGGAAACAAATACAGGGACCTAGGCATTTGACTTTAGTTAATGGGGATATGCCAATAAAGACATCTCCCCTTTCTTAAGAGGAGAGAGTCAAAAAAAAATAAACAATTTCAAAGTGCACTTAATTGAAGGGTGGAAGTGTGTGTGTGTGTGTGTGTGTGTGTGTGTGTGTGTGTGGTGGGGTGCGGGGAATGTTGGAAGTAAGAAAATCAGGGAGAGCAAAAAGATTTCCAGGAGTGGTCTAGATAAAAGCCCAGAAGTAAAAGAGAACTGTAAAAATTTATGTAAGTCATTCTAATTAACAAGAAGACAGAATTTGAGACCGATGATGCTTGAGAGTTGAACAGGGCTAAGATCATGAAGGGTCTGGTAAATCCACCAGGAGCTTAGACTTTCTACAGATGACAATAGGGAGTCCTTAAAGGGTTAGAAAATGAACAGACATGGCTAGATCCACTCTACATGGAGTCTGATTTCAATGTGAATGATGTATTAAAAGGGGATGGATCTGGAAGCAGAAAGGCCAATCAGGAGTTTGCCACAGAGCCTTGGGCAAGTGATGGTAGGAATCTGGCATAGCGCAATGATAGTAAGAGTGAAAAGTAGATGGATTTCAGAAATACAGAGTAGAGCCTATGGACTAGATAGTTGCCTTTGGCTTGGGCAACAGTGTGAAAGGTGATGTGATTCATCCAGCTAGAAATACAAGATGAGAAGGAGGTAGGTGTAAGGAGAAAGAGTGGGGAAACAACGTGTTTATGGTTTTACTTTATCATCGTCATCATCATCATCATTGTAACAATACTTACAACAGTACAATATCAGCTGAAATTATGCTATCATGTATGTATCTATTTATGTGGTCACTGTCAGCAAACTTCACAAGGGCAAAGGACATCATCTTATTCACTAGAACCTGGGAACGCTGCACACAAGTTCCTTCACCCGATAACATTAGAGGTTCTATTTTGTACCCAAGTACAACTGAGACCTCTCTGAGAATTGCCTGGTGGTTAGCTGGGGCAGGGAGAGCTCATGGCGCTCAGGAGATGAGAGAAGGCTTACTCACACTCAGCAGGAAGAAGGTCATTCCGTGGTCATAACTTAGTAAACTTCAAAGATGCTATTTGAAAAGGTTGCTGATGGAATACATTTTAAAAGGATTACTGTATGTATGCAGTAAAACATGAAGGGGATGTTTTGTTGATTTCAACTTTTTTCTCAAACCACTGAAAAGCAGCATTGTCTTGTATGGAAGGGCTGAATTTTCTCATCAATCTCTAGTGCCTAGAACAATGCCTGGAACGTGGTTGGTGCTCAAGCGATATTTGTTTATTTTTGTGTGAGCTAGGCACTGTTCTAAGGACACAAATTCTTACAGCACTATTTTGAGGTTTTAATTATTCCGACTTTAAGAATGAGAAAACAGGCTGAGAAATCCCACAATTCAAACTCAGATCTGTCTGGCTAAAAAGCCTATTATTTTAATCATTCTATTACTGAATTTGTGGGATGTGTGGAACATCCAAGTGCTAATATCTAGTAGACAGTTGAAAATATGGGTCTGAGTTCAAGACAAAAATCTAGCCTATAGATACACTTTTCAAAACCATTAGCATTTAAATGTCGTTTGACACTAAGTGGGTAAAATAATGTTACCGAGGCAGTGACTTTCAGACGTATTGACTATAGTCAGGACTAGATTTTTTTAAATTAATTTTTTTTTTTGCAGACACCTACTACACACACAGACACACACAGACACACAGGTCTCCTTTTACAATACTTACACCTATTAAATGTGATAAATTCTGTTGTTTTCTATTCCATTTTCTTCTATGCAATTTGATTTCGTTTAAAAATGCTACTTGCAACCCATGAGACTGATGACATGAGCCATCAGTAGGTTGTCCTCTGCAGTTTGGAAAGCGCTGCCTTTGGTAATTTGTAGTAAAGAAGCCATGAACTGGCAACCCACTAGCCATTTCTGGCATGGAGATGTATTCTCTTTGGCATGCTATTTCTGGCATGTAGATGTGTTATCCTCGAGCAGATTTTTAAACATCAGAGATTTCAAATGAAAGCCTGAATTTCAGATTGTATTGATAAATGGAAAAAAAAATTGCTAATAGTTATATTACCTATTGGCTGACATTGGCTGAAGCTGAGAAACAGCTGCTTCCTGTTTTCCATAGACACATGTACTCCTTCTTATCTTTCTTATCTCCCTGACATTGAATACCAGTTGCCATTTAAGATTATGCTTGTATTTATTTTCTGTTGTTGTGGTGGTGGTTGTTTTTCTAAGAGAAAAGGTATTTCTTTACTATATCAAAGATGGAAAAACTAAAGAGTAAGAGAGTCACATAATTTTTCTTTCCTACCACCTGCTTCATTTATTCATGTTATCTACAGATCTCTGTTATCACTTGGGTTTGTGAGTCACAGTCTAGAGTGTTAAAAGAGAGAGCCAAAGACAGGAGGCTGGTAATAAACACAAGAAAAGGGAGAAAAAAGAGTCCTAGAAAAATACGAAGAAGGAATTACCAGAGGGTTTAAGAGAAAATCCATAAGAATAGGACACCAGGAGTTAAGAGCAGCCAGTTTAGGCTTTATGGTATTTTTAATGTCAAAGGCATTTGTTGATCTACTTGGCAAAAACTGTCAAAGGAGATTCTCTTCTCTTTAGATAATTCAACTCAGTATCTCACCCCCAAAGGCAGGAAGATACAAAAATAAAGGATTTTAGCAATGGGGACCTGTATTAGTGTGCTAGGGTTTAATAAAAATATTATCATGTCACACTAATAAAAATATTATCATCTTACACTTTATGTTAGAGGATGAAGATGTTGAATGCAGTTAGCCAGATATTATTTTGGTGATGGTTTTTTGATTGAGTGAGAAAATGGTTCTTGCACATGCACTGCTCTTTGAAATAGTTTTCATGAGACAGAGGTGGTAGTAGAAGCCCTTGACTCAGTGTGGATTGGGACTGAGCATTTTCACATAACTTTAGCCATCCATTTGAGTGTCTCAAATTACCCTACCAATGGATCCAGGAGCCTGGTACTATTACTGAGGTCAGAATTGTGACATGACAATATTTTTATTAAGCCTTAAGTCTGTACTAGCATTGGCTACCATCGTGGCATATCATTGAAGTGGGTATATGCCTTGGTCTGTTTGGGCTGCTGTAACAAAATACTATCAACTAGGTGGCTTATAGAAAGTAGACCTTTATTTCTCACAGTTCTGGAGTTTGGGAAGCCCAAGATGAAGGTGAAGGCATGGGGAGATTTGGTGTCTGGTGAGGACCCGCTTCTGGTTTATAGATGACACCTTCTCCCTGTGTCCTCACATGGTGGAAAGTACCAAGGGTCTCTCTTGAGCCATTTTTTTTTTTTTTTTTTTTTTTTGAGATGGAGTCTTGCTCTTGTCACCCAGGCTGGAGTGCAATGGTGTGATCTTGGCTCACTGCAACCTCCGCCTCCCAAGTTCAAGTGATTCTCCTGCGTCAGCCTCCTGAGTAGCTGGGATTACAGACACCCACCATCATGCCCAGCTAATTTTTGTATTTTTAGTAGAGACGGGGTTTCACCATGTTGGCCAGGCTGGTCTTGAACTCCTGACCTCAGGTGATCCACCTTGGACCTTTTTTATAAGGGCACTAATTTGGTCCATGAGTGTTCCATCCTCCTGATCTAATCACTTCACAAAGGTTCTACCTCTTAATCTCATCACTTGTGGGTTAGAATTTCAGCATAAAAATTTGGGGGGATAGGGATCACAAACACTCAGATCATAATAGCATATAAGATGAGTTGAAGTCCTAGGAAAGAGGCTTTGAGAGAAGGAGTTAGTTTGCATAGGGAAATCATTTATAATCAGTATTGACCAAGGGTACTCCTTATAGTGGCTGGAATAATACGTCATTTGAATAAACTGGTGGTCTTCAATTTAGATTGCACCACCAAAGAATCAAAAGTTGCTCAAGAATTAACAACTGAATATCACATGAGATAATCTGAAGGAGGGAAACAAAATAAGCTCTGCTATAATTTTCAAAAAACGACTAAATTTTTAACACAAAAATAATTTCAAAAAGGATTTTCACCTTACCATTAGTCTTTTTCATTTAATGATAAAGGAAGGAGAAGAAACAAAAAGAAAAGATGGACTATTTTTGCCTAAACGCCATTCTTAGAAGCAGAGAAGTGTTTGCTTTTCTTCTGTTCCTTCAAATCCTAAGAGAGCAGTACAAGCTGGAGCTTCTCTGCCTTTTCATCTGCCAGGAAACAGCACACAAAGGCAAGGCTTCTCTTAGCAGGGCAGAAACATTTGTTTTCTTTTTTTCTATTCCTTGTTGAGCTGAGCCCTTAAATAGAAATCTACCCGCTGTGCTTCTATTGTGTTGTGAGCACCGTGACTTCTGTTTATTCTTTATAGATCACATTTTCCATGTTTTATCATGTTAGCAAGTTCAAATGAATACATATTTTGAAGTGTTCACAAGTGGAAAATTTATAATTCTTTGGTTGTGACTAAAGGTTGAGTTGCTAAAATATCATAAAGGGAAATTTGCCTAGAATTAATATATGTAAAATACTCTGTGTTAAGTAGCCAGCCATAGCACACAAACTAATCAAATCTCCAGGACCTGAGATTTTACAATAATTAAGATAATACTTATAGGTAATATATATTATAATGAGAATTTTATTTTTCTATGGAAGATTAGTCAAGTAATAGGAAAAAATTGCCAACATGACATGTAGGGCAAAAATGACTTATTAGTATCTGTCAGTCTAAACAGGGTCACTTTCCTACCTCAAAGTCATCTATCAAATAAATCCTTCTTCTCCCATGGAGGGAGATCAACTAGTTTAGCTGAGGTCTCTCCAATGTGAAGCAGCCAGCCAAGAGAAAAGGAGAGGATTCAGAAGCTAAGAGATACTTTACTTAGTCAAGTTGGCAGGAGAAGACACAATGAGAGAATGAGGAGCTATGCATGTTTAGGGAACTGGGCAAGAGATAAACAAATATTAGCAGCTGTTGTCTGGATGTGTCCCCTCCAAAATTCGGGTGTTGAAACATAATGGCCAATATAATGGTGTTAAGGGGCCTTTAAGAGGTGATTAGGTCAACGAGGGTTCCTTCTCTTGTGAATGGGATTAAGGCCCTTATAAAAGAGGCGTCATTAATGCTTTGGCTCCCTCACCCTTCTGCCTTCTACCATGTGAGGACAACACATTCCTCCCCTTGAAGGATGCAGCACCAGGTGCCATCTTGGAAAGAGAGAGCAGTGCTCACCAGATGACCAAACCTGTTGACACCTTGATCTTGGACTTCCTAGCTTCCTGCACTGTGAAAATAAATGCCTGTTTTTCACAAATTAGCCAGTCTCAAGTATTTTTGTTACAGCAGCACAAAATTAAGAGAGTAGCCCTTGTGATTAGAATGAATGTGGCTTTCAATTGCAATAGGGTCTTACTACTTACATAACAATACTATTGATATTTTATATGTATTTTGCATACCTTTCATTTGAGACCTATTCATGTATTATCCTATATGATCCTCAGAAAAACTTGGTGAGGAAGTAATAGAAGGCTTTATTAGTTATAATAACTTGGTTATTATTCTCATTTTACAGGTAAAGAAACCAAGGCTTAGAGACCTGTCCATAGTCGTTTAGTGAGGGAATGCAACATCTGGGTCTAGGGTCCAAATCTATCTCTGCTGTGAAGAGGAACTCATACAGGAGATCTACTTGATTACAAATTCTTGGCCCTGAAGTGGAGGTAAGTCTTTTTATCAGCCTTTCAAAGCTGCCTATAGATACCTAGGCATCTATAGGATTTTACAGAGATCATTAGGATTTTATAGAGCTCTTCATATTTTATGGGGCTAATTTTAGCCAATCTTGAGATTGTGGTTATGTTTCTGTAACTATTAATTAACTCAGGAAATATCATAGATTATAAGATATTTAACTACATATTAAATTATAAGATATTTAATATATGATTGTTGAATAAATGAAAAGATCTGTGATGAGCATAGCAAGATCAATGTATTTCTAGGTCATAGCTAATGATAAAATATATAAAGCAATGATTTGCTTTTCACATTTTATGATTTTATAGTGACAAGACCTATTTTTTAATTACAAAAGCCTCAAAGGCCAGAAGCTTTTTTTTTTTTTTAATAATTTAACCTCAAGTATGGTTGTGGACATGTGGCCGAGATTGTTGCTGCAGGAAACTTAAGCATAAAGAAAAGAAAATAAAGAAGCAAGGACAGTGAGAGTTCAGTCTAGTGGTGAGAGCACCAGCATCCAGCAACAGCTATGGTGGTGGCAACAGTAGTAGGGTGTCTGGTGGCCACAACTAGCAGAGCTAAAGGCAGCATTGCTCTAGCCAGACTTCTCCTCTGTGTCATTTCAGTTGTGGTTCTGGCCTTCTAAGGGCTTTGTTCCTCCCCATTTTCCAAGGCTCTTTCTCTAGTTATTCTGGCTATTCTGTGAGCCACTTGATATTCTTCTGTTTTAGTTAGGATTCTACAGAGAAATAACCAATAGGACCTGCATATATAAAGAGATTCAATATTTGGTATAGGGCATTGGCTTACACGACTATGCAGTCTGTAAAGTCTCAAGATCTGCAGGGCAAGTGGACAAGCTGGAGACCTGGGAGATCCCATGATGTAGTTCCAGTCTGAAGCCTGGCAGGCTGGGGACCCAGGAAGAACCAATATTTCAGTTCGAGTTTCAAAAAAAGGAAAAAAGCCAATATCCAGTTCAAATGCAGTCAGGAAAGCAGAATTTTATCTTACTCCAGGGAGGTCAGCCTTTCATTCTATTCAGACCTTTCATCAACCAATTGAATGGTTGCCCATAGAAATTGAGGGGGAGCAATCTGTTTTACTCAGTCTACCAATTTAAATGTTAACCTCATCCAAAACCACAATTACAGAAATACGCAGAATAATGTTTGGCCCAATATCTTGGCACTCAGCAACCCAATCAAGTTGACACATAAAATTAAACATGTTTTTCAATAGGTACTTTTCTGCTCCAATTCACTGGAGTTAGTTTCTGTTGCTTGTAAATAAGAAAACTTCAGTTAATTAGTTACACAGATGAATGTTTATATAAAAAATATTTACAAACCGAACAGTATGTGTTAGTCACTATCCTAGATGTCAAGAATACTGCAGTGAATACAATCAACAGGATATTTGCCTTTATGCAGATGAAATTTTTAGTGAAGAGTAGAAAACAATAAACAAGAAAACAAATGAATAAAATAATGCCAGCTGGTAATAAGTGGTATGGAAACAACGACAGGCCTACAGAAAGTAACAGGGAGCAGGGGTGTTCCACGTTGGATTAGAAAGTTAGAAGATCTCTCTGAAAAGATATTTGAGCCAAGACGTGAATGCAAAAAAGAAGGCAGACGTGGTGAAGTCTAGGAGCAAGGCATTCCTGGCAGAGAGAATAGCAAGGCCAAGTTCTTGCAGTGGGAATGAACTTGGTGTGATTGAACAACGGTAAAAAGGAGAGTATAGTTACAGCCCAGTGAGGAAAGGGTTAATAGTGCAAGATGAAGTCAGATGTGGAAGAGGTTCAGATTTTATATCAATTACAATTGGTTGCCATTTGAGTGTTTTAACTAAGGAAGGAAGAGAAGCTGATTTGCATTTTATAAAGATGGCTCCCGTGCTCTGTGGAGAATGAATCATAAAATGACCATAGTGCAAGCCTGCAGATCTGTTGGGTTCCTGTTACAGGAGTCCAAGTGAGAAAGGACAAACAAAGGATATTTTTTCAGGGCCTCTAAGTTGTGCTAGATGGAGAAGTTCAGCAGAGACGAAGTGAAGAAAGCATATGCCTTGAGCTGCTTATCTTAGAAAAACAGTTTATATTAATCAAAGGCACCATGAGCCAGGGCCACCACGTAAATGCTTGAATAAACATTTCCATTTTCAAGCAATTGAGAAGGTCAAGGCAGTTTCTGTGTTCAATTTTGTGTGATTTTCCTTTCCATTCAGCTGAAAAGAATAAGCTGATAAGCATCACTGCTCAATTTTTCAGCTTTGTGATAGAGAGAAATATTATACCCAAAAAAAGCAAAATTCATTTTCTTTACACTGAGATATTTTCTTCATTTATTCAAGGACTCATGACAAAGAATGTTTGCTTGAGATCATAAAAATATAGGCCAGTGCAAAGTCATTGTACAAACAGTTGTCTTAATCCAGACTATTTTTATACTAGTGTATAGCTCTGTTTTATGTATATTTAAACAAGCCAGATATTTTGGAAACATGGTGCCTGGTGTTCCCTTAAGTTCTTTATAATCAACATCAAATAAAAAATTATCAACATCAAATATTGATTACATATCACTATTTATTGATTCTATTAATACCTCTGAAGCTATTTCTAATTTTAAATAAAATTAGAGCATGCAAGAACAGTTTATGTAATAGTTCAATGAGAAGTGTTCTAATTTTGCCTTTCACAGCAACATGGAAATTTTTGTCCTTTACAAACTGCTGATAGGGAAGAAAATGGATAACTAGGATATTATCTAATTAATAAATTGACTCACTTTAGTCATCTCCATGTACAACTGGTTTGACTTCTAAATGAAATGATTTGTAAGATCAGTCAAATAATTGTCAATTCAAGTAACATTTTTTTCAGTCCTCTTTGAGCAAATTATTTCCTGTCTTTATTAATTATGGAGATGTATTTTTGTATTCAGCTGTGCCAAATGTCATTTTAACTTTACCTTATATGGATGAGGCCTTATGGAATCAAGTTTTAATTGATCATAGTGGAAATACTGGCAACATTAACTTGATCTTAGGCAAAAAATTAAGGCTGAGCGATCAAAAGATAAGATCTAGGTATCAGTAAGGGGACATGATGAAACTTTTATGGAAAATCTACTCTATATTAGACATCATGCCAGGCGCATTAACTATGTAAACTCAATTTCAGACAAGAGTCTTGCAAAGAAGGGTATTTAGCCTGTAGATAAGAAAGCTCCAAATATGACATATTTAATAGGTAGTTAAATCAAGACTGAAATCTATGTCTAGGCCGGATGCAGTAGCTCATGCCTGTAATCCCAGCACTGTGGGAAGCTGAGGCAGGTGAATCACTTGAGCCCAGGAGTTTGAGACCAGGCTGGACAACATGGCAAAACCCTAACTCTAAAAAAAATAAAGTACAAAAATTAGCTGGGTGTGGTGGTGCTTGCCTGTGGTCCCAGCTACTGGGAAGGCTAAGGTGAGAGGCTTGCTTGAGCCTGGGGAGGTCAAGGCTCCAGTGAGCCATAATCACCCCACTGTACTCCAACCTGGGTGACAGAGTAAGACTGAATTTAAAAAATAATAATTTTTTTATTTAAGAAAAAAAATCTATGTCTATCCAGCTCCAAATAGTTTGTGGTTTTTTTTACGTATTCTTAATTTTCTTGCAGTGTTTCCTAAAGTGATAAGTCAAAGTTTTTCCTTTTGTTCTATTTAACCCCTACTCTAGTTGTAACCCTTACACCATAGATAAGTTCATCAGATCCGTAACAAGACTATTGTTTTTCTTCTGGTTATAAAGTGATATATACTCGCAGAAAACTTGGGGAAAACAAAGGAATAAAAAAATCGCATATGTTCTTAGCGACATAAAAATAACCTCTGTATTAGTCTGTTCTCATGCTGCTAGTAAAGACATACCTGAGACTGGGTAATTTATAAAGGAAGAGGCATAATTGATTCACAGTTCCGCAGGGCTGGAGAGGCCGCAGGAAACTTACAATCATGGTGGAAGGGGAAGCAAGCATATCTTTCTTCACATGGCAGCAGCAAGAAGAAGTGCTGAGCAAAATGGGGAAGAATGCCTTATAAAACCATCAGATCTCATGAGAGCTCACTTACTATCACGAGAACAGCATGAGGGTAACTGCACCTGTGATTAAATTACCTCCCACCAGGTCCCTCCCACAACACGTGGGGATTGTGGGAACTACAATTCAAGATGAGATTTGCGGGGGGGGGGCACAGCCAAACCATATCCATCTCTGTCAATGTTTTGATGTCTTTAACGTCTTAATCTTCAGTGTTTTCCACAAAAGTGGGGTTATGTTTCATCTCTAGTTTTGTATTCTATGCATACATAATATCGTATCATCTTTTTTGTATGGCTAAATATTCTTTGAATTATTTCAATTATTTATATTATTTATATGGTGCAAACCACTCTTTTGAATGAATATATTAGGATATATTTAATAATTTTCCCACATATAAATAATTTTAATTGATTCTTATTTTTAATCATATTGTAATAGGCATCCCCATTTGCCCACATTTCTGATTGTTTGCTAAAAATACATTTCTATAAGTAGAATAACTATTTAAAATATACATTTTAAAGGGCTTTTGATACATCTTGCCAGATTTCTCCTATTGCTCTCTATAAAAGTTGTAACAATTTGTTTCCTTACCAGTCTTCAATGCACTATACCCACAAAATAATGGCAAATTTGAGAAGCAAAACTGGCATCTAATTGTGGTTTTAATTTGAATTTGTAGCTAATAGTGCAGTTGGATTTTTTGGGTTTTTTTGACGAAGTCTCTGTCGCCCATGCTGGAGTGCAGTGGCGCAATCTCGGCTCACCGCAAGCTCTGCCTCCTGGGTTCACGCCATTCTCCTGCCTCAGCCTCCAAAGTAGCTGGGATTACAGGCACGCACCACCATGCCAACCAATTTTTGTATTTTTAGTAGAGATGGGGTTTCACCATGTTGGCCAGGATGGTCTCGATCTCTTGACCTCGTGATCTGCCTGCCTCAGCCTCCCAAAGTGCCAGGATTACAGGTGTGAGCCAGCGTGCCTGGCCTCTATAGCTCCATCTATGAGGGACTTGGTCCTGAGGATACATGGATTATTACACTGAAACTCTCTCACTTTCAGGAAAAGCTGAGGAATGCTCCAAGAGTGGTTAGAAACTTAGGCCTTAAATGTAAATGGGAAAAAGCATGTTTTCAGCATTATTACTTACATTATTCAAAGCCTGTATCTCATTTATTTTTACTACTTCGTCTAAAATGAACTGATAATGGAATGAAGTATCTTACTACAATTATCTGTCAATTTCTGTGTGACTCTAAAAATTTCTATTTATTTCTAATGGTATGGTATTATTTTAATAAGCTCATAAAAGGGTGTGATGACCTAATTTTAAATTTAGAGGTAAAAGAATGTATAGGAAGTTCAAGAATTTATCTATAATCTAATAATGGCACTTTTTTGTTTATTTTGAGACAGAGTCTCTTGTCACCCAGGCTGGAGTGCAGTGGCACGATCATGGCTCACTGCAGCCTCTCACTCCCCAGGCTCAGGTGAACCTCACACCTCAGCCTCCCAAGTAGCTGGTACTACAGGTATATACTACTACACCAATCTAATTTTTGTATATTTTGTAGAGACAGGGTTTCACCATGTTGCCCAGACTGGTATCAAACTCCTGGGCCCAATTGATCCGCATGTCTCAGCCTCCCAAAGTGCTGGAATTAGAGGCGCGAGTCACTGCGCCTGGCCTAACAATAATGATACAACTAAAAGCAATTCCCTCTGAACTTTTGATTCATGGTCTTTCTTATTTACTTCTCATTGCCCTTGCTACCTTTTAAACTTTCATTTTACTTTTGTTTTCATAGGAATTTAAGTAGGTAATTTGTAGGCACTGTAAGACATGACCTTTATTTAGCTACAAGTCCCTTTTATCTAATACCTACTAAAGTGATCTATGCCATCTAGATATAAACTAAAAGACTTTTTCCATCTTGCCACCCATCACCATATCACCCCTAACATCCTTATTTAAAATATCCTCCCTGTTTTCCCCTAACTCAGTGTTAGTAAGGCTGAATACTCCACCTACATTCTTTTTGCTAATGCCGCCCAGCTCCCAGGGTACTGGTCTCCAATATAGGGTTTAGGCTCCCCAGAAGGTGCTAGTAAACATTCTTTTGAGGAGTAGGGGAAAATGCTAGAACTATTAATTATGTTTATTTTTTATCTCACCTTAAATTGTTCTTTGTTTATGCTCTATAGTGTTTGTGATATAATTACAGTAACACAGGTATAACTTACTAATAAACACGTGTTTATTGAGTGAACTGAATTTATTGGTGTGCTACAGACCTGGTGATTTGTATGCAGGAAGTTAATTGGGGAATGCTCTTACGAGCAGCGCCTCAGGGGGTACTGTCAAAAGGGCAGGATTGCATCATGGTTCTCAACTGGGAAGATTTGGAACCCCAGGATATATCTAGCAACATCTGGAGACATACTGGCATCTAGTGGATAGAGGCCAAGGACACTGCTAAATACCCTGTAATATACAGAGTGGCCACCACAACAAAGAATCATCCAGCTCAAAATGTCAATAGTGCTGAATTTGAGAAATCCTGGGGTGAAAGGATAAGCTGAATGGCAGTCACAGCCAAGGCCTCATTTCATTCCATAGGGAGCTCTGGAATCAGGTGGGCCCTTCACAGTGCTCTACATAGGCCAGTCATGGGACACAGGAAGGAAGTATGACCTCAGAAGGGTGGTTGTCTTTGGCTTCAGGCAACCCTGAGAAAGCTAAGAGCAGGCAGCTGCCAACACCCACAATACCGGAGAAATGAGAGCTTCAGCCCTGAAAAGGTCAGGAGAGAGACTAGGTGGAAAACCACAGCATCCACTATAGGGGAAATCACTAACCAGCTTTATTTCTCTCTCACTATTGTCTTCAAGGTTTTTTCTAAATGTTATTTTTAATTGACAAATAATAATTGTGTATATTATATGGGGTACAAAGTGATATTTTGATCTATGTTTACTTTGTGAATTAACAGATCCATCACCTCCCATACTTACCATTTGTTTGTGGTGAAAACATTTAAAATCTACTCTCTGAGCAATTTTGAAATATGTAGTGCATTATTATTTATTATAGTTATTCTGTGCAACAGATCACTGAAGTTTGTTCCTTTTGCCTAATTGTCTTTACGTTTGGTTGAACCTTGGCCTCATCCTTCCCTCTACCTTACCACCAATGAATCTCACTGCTTCTTAGGGCAATTTCAGGCATTTAAAAAAAAAAAAAAAAACCATTTTCAAGACTTTCAGACTCTAGGACAATTTATTTCAGAATGTTAATCCTTCATTCAGTGCAAAACCTCCCTTTCTCTTCACTCCAATCTACTCTTGGCTGGGGAACTGGTGATGGACAATGGAGCATGTAGCTTTCTCTGATTTCTCTTATTTTGACTTGTTTTCCCACATGCTCTGCGAAATGTTGGGACAAAGGTCAGGAGGAGATATAAAACGGTGAAAAAGTTTGGAGGCCACGGTTTAGAGGGTGTTGATCCAATAATCATCACATCTCTGTTATATTATTTACAGTTTCCCTTTCTGCTGCTTCATTTTCCTTTGTCCACTAAGGTACTCACAAATCCTTTCAGTCTTAACAGAAACACACCAAAAAATAAAATAGTAGCATCATCCTTCCTTGCTATCATTGTGCCTTTTTCTTTCCTTCCCTCCAAAGTGGAGTAGGTGGGACTTACTGTCTCTGTTTCCTGTTATCTGCTTATCTTTAATTCTTGACTGCTGACTCTTCAACTGCTTTTCTCGATGACTTCCCTGAAACTTCTAAAGGCTGCACATTACCTGTAACTATCAAATGTTAAAGCTTTCACTTTTTTCTCATTCCATTTGATCTTTTTGCAGCACTTTAACATGAATTGACAGACTCTTTCATCTGCTTTTTTTTTTTTTTTTTTTTTTAACTTTTCTCCACCGTGAAATAATGCAGGAAGAAAAGTAGACAAAATTTTAAAATATATAGCTCAGTGATTACAGAGAAAACTCATGTGATTGTCACCTACCACATGAATGTGTGCATTTCTTATGTCCTAGAAGCCCGCCTTGCAGCTTTCCAATCACTACCAATTCAAAAATAGTCAATATGCTAACAACTACGCTAATTACTTCTTTGATTTTCTTTATAGTTTTCTACCTAAGAATGCGTTTCTAAGCACTATAATTTGATTTTGCCTCTTTTAAAAAGTGAAATAAATGCCTGCAGTATGTATTTTTCTGTGTATAGCTTCTTTTGCTCAACATTATATTTGTGAGATTCATCATTACTGTTGTGTATAACTGGGATTAATTCATTTTTACAGCTATATACTATTCAATATCATGAATAGACCACATTTATCCATTCTATTGTAGATGAACATTGGAGATGTTTGTAATTTTTGCCTATTGCCAGTAATATTGCTACGACCTTTCTTGTATACACCTTTGGCTACATGCATGTATGCATTTATATTGGGCATATATCTAGGAGTGGAAGTAGTGAATTGATGGTTTTTGCATATTTTTAAATGTAGTAGACAATAGCAAATAGTCTTCCAAAGTGGTTGTACCAATTTATACTCCTGTCAGCAGTGTTATTAGAGTTCCCATTGTTTCATGTCCTTGCAAACACCTGGTATTTTCAATATTAGTATTACATTTGGGTGGTTTTATAATGGTATCACAATGCGATACTAATTATATTTCCTTAATGACTGATGAGGTTGAGCCTTTCTTTGTCTGTTTATGGGCCATTTAGATATCTTTTTCTGTGAAATGCCTGTTTAAGTCTTTGCCCAGTTTTCTATGGTGTTGCCTGTTCTTTTTCTTATTGATTTGAAGAGTTTTTTTAAAAAACATACTTTGGATTCAACCTCTTTGTTAGTTGTATGTTTTGCAAATGTCATCTCCAATTTCCATGTTCTTAAAGTGTCTTGATGAAAACAAGTTATCCATCTAACTGTAATCCAAACTTTTCATCCTTTCATACGTGATTAGAAACTGGTTTTTGTTTCCTGTTTAAGGTTAGCCTAGATGATGAAAATATTCTATTATGTTTTTCTCTAGAAAGTTTATTGTTCTGTCTGTCATATTTATATCTAAGTTCTACTTGGAATGGACTTTTGTGTAGGGTAGGAGGCAGGTAATCAAGATTCTATTCTGTTTCCAAATGGATGTTCAATTTGCCCAGAATCATTTATTCAAAATACTGAATTTTCCCCACTGTTGTTTAGTGGTTACTGTATTGTGTATCAAGTTTCTATACAAACAAGGGTCTTTTTCTTTTCTATTATATTCTGTTCATACAGTTGTCTACTTTTTTCTTATTTACTGTAGCTTTCAAATAAGCCTTGATATGCAGTATAGCAAGTCATCCTACCTTGTTTCTCTTCTTCAAGAGTATATTGATGGTTTTCGGTCCACTGCCATTTTCATTACAATTTTAGAATCAACTTGCCACGTTCCAAAAAAAGTCCTGTTATTTTGATTGGAGAAAATATATCTTTGCAATGTTGGAAGTTGCATTCATACACAATGTATCTCTCTCCCTTTTTGCCATTCTACATTTATCTCAATTAAGTTTTGTAGTTTTCTGCAAGGAAGTCTTGACCATCTTATTCCAAGGAAGTTGACATTTTGATTTTTCTTTTAAAAAATTTTATTTTAAGTTTTTATAGGTTCATAGTAAGTGTATGTATTTAAGGGGCATATGAGATATTCTGATACAGGCATACAATGTGTAATAATCGCACAATCAGGGTACATCAAGTATCCATCACCTTAAGCATTTATCTTTTCTTTGTGTTACAAAGAATCCAATTATACTCTTTTAGTTATTTAAAATTGTATAATTATTTTTGACTGTAGTCACCCTGTTGGACAATCAAATACTAGATCTTATTCATTCTCTCTAACTATACTTTCATACCCATTAGCTATCCCCACTTCCCCCTTCCTTCCCTCACTCTCCACAACAACTACCCTTCCCAGCCTCTGGTAGCTATAGTTCTACTTCCTATCTCTGTGAGTTCAATTGTTTTAATTGTGAGCTCCCACAGATAAGTGAGAACATGCAAAAGCTTGTCTTTCTGTGCCTGGCTTATTTCACCTAACATAATGAACTCCAGTTCCATCCATTTTGTTGCAAATGATAGGATTTCATTCTTTTTTTAATGTCTGTATAATAGTCCACCATGTATGTATATCACATTTTTTTTTAAATTATACTTTAAGTTCTAGGGTACATGTGCAGAATGTGCATGTTTGTAACATAGGTATTCACATGCCATGGTGGTTTGCTGCATCCATCAACCCGTCATCTATGTTAGGTATCACTTTTAATGCTATCCCTCCCCTAGTCCCCACTCCCTGACAGGCCCCAGTGTGTGATATTCACCTCCCTGTATCCATGTGTTCTCATTGTTCAAGTCCCACATATGAGTGAGAACATGCAGTGTTTGGTTTTCAGTTCTTGCATTAGTTTGCTGAGAATGATGGTTTCCGGCATCATCCAGGTCCCTGCAAAGGACATGAACTCATCCTTTTTTATGTCTGCATAGTATTACATGGTGTATATGTTCCACATTTTCTTTATCCAGTCTATCATTGATAGGCATTTGGGTTGGTTCCAAGTCTTTGCTATTGTGAACAGTGCCCCTATAAACATATGTGTGCATATGTCTTTTTTTTTATTTTTATTTTATGCATGTGTCTTTATAGTAGAATGATTTATAATCTTTGGGTATGTACCCAGTAATGGGATTGCTGGGTCAAATGGTATTTCTAGTTCTAGGTCCTTGAAGAATCACCACACTGTCTTCCACAATGGTTGAACTAATTTACACTCCCACCAACAGTGTAAAAACGTTCCTATTTCTCTACATCTTCTCCAGCATCTGTGGTTTCCTGACTTTTTAATGATCGCCATTCTAACTGGCGTGAGATGGTATCTCATTGTGGTTTTGATTTGCATTTCTGTAACAACCAGTGATGATGAGCATTTTTTCATATGTTTGTTGGCTGCATAAATGTCTTCTTTTGAGAAGTGTCTGTTCATATCCTTTGCCCACTTTTTGATGGGGTTGTTTGTTTCTTGTAAATTTGCTTAAGTTCCTTGTAGATTCTGGATATCAGCCCTTTGTCAGATGGATAGATTGCAAAAATTTTCTCCCATTCTGTAGGTTACCTGTTCACTCTGATGATAGTTTCTCTCACTGTGCAGAAGCTCTTGAGTTTAATTATGTCCCATTTATCTAAATTGGCTTTTGTTGTCATTGCTTTTGGTGTTTTCATCATGAAGTCTTTGCCCATGCCAATGGCCTGAATGGTATTGCCTAGGTTTTTCTTCTAGGGTTTTTATGGTTTTAGTTCTTACGCTTAAGTCTTTAATCCATCTTGAGTTAATTTTTGTATGAGGCGTAAGTAAGGGATCCAGTTTCAAATTTCTGCATATGGCTAGTCAGTTTTCCCAACACCATTTATTAAATAGGGAATCCTTTCCCCATTGCTTATTTTTGTCAGGCTTTCCAAAGATCAGATGGTTGTAGATGTGTGGTGTTATTTCTGAGGCCTCTGTTCTGTTCCATTTGTCTATATATCTGTTTTGGTATCAGTACCATGATGTTTTTGTTACTGTAGCCTTGTAGTATAGTTTGAAGTCTGGTAGCGTGATGCCTCTAGCTTTGTTCTTTCTGCTTAGGATTGTCTTGGCTATGTGAGTTCTTTTTTGGTTCCATATGAAATTTAAAGTAGTTTTTTCCAATTCTGTGAAGAAAGTCAATGGTAGCTTGATCGGGATAGCATTAAATCTATAAATTGCTTTGGGCAGTATGGCTATTTTGACAATATTGATTCTTCCTATCCATGAGCATGGAATGTTTTTCCATTTGTTTGTGTTGTCTCTTATTTCCTTGAGCAATGGTTTGTAGTTCTCCTTGAAGAGGTCCTTCACATCCCTTGGAAGTTATATTCCTAGTTATTTTATTCTCTTTATAGCAATTGTAAATGGGAGTTCACTCATGATTTGGCTCTCTGTTTGTCTGGTTTTGGTGTATAGGAATGCTTGTGATTTTTGCATATTGATTTTGTATCCTGTGACTTTGCTGAAGTTCCTTATCAGCTTAAGAAGATTTTGGGCTGAGACACTGGGGTTTTTTAAATATACAATCATGTCATCTGCCAACAGGGACAATTTGACTTCCTTTTTACCTAATTGAATACCCTTTATTTCTTTTTCCTGCCTGATTACCCTGACCAGAACTTCCAACGCTATGTTGAATAGGAGTGGTGAGAGAGGGCACCCTTGTCTGGTGTCAGTTTTCAAAGGGAATGCTTCTAGTTTTTGCCCATTCAGTATGATATTGGCTGTGGGTTTGTCATAAATAGCTCTTATTATTTTGAGATATGTCCCATCAATACCTAGTTTATTGAGAGTTTTTAACATGAAGGGCTGTTGAATTTTGTCAAAGGCCTTTTCTGCATCTATTGAGATAATTATGTGGTTTTTGTCATTGGTTCTGTTTATGTGATGGATTACATTTATTGATTTGCATATGTTGAACCAGCTTTGCATCCCAGGGATGAAGCCAACTTGATCAAAGCTGGATAAGTTTTTTGATGTGCTGCTGGATTCAGTTTGCCAGTATTTTATTAAGGATTTTCACATCGATGTTCATCAGGGATATTGATCTGAAATTTTCTTTTTTTGTTGTGTCTCTGCCAGGTTTTGGTATCAGGATAATGCTGGCCTCATAAAATGAGTTATGGAGGATTCCCTCTTTTTCTGTTGTTTGGAATAGTTTAAGAAGGAATGGTACCAGTTCTTCTTTGTATCTCTGGTAGAATTCAGCTGTGAATCCGTCTGGTCCTGGACTTTTTTTGGTTGGTAGGCTTTTAATTACTGTTTCAATTTCAGAACTTGTTATTGGTGTATTCAGGGATTCGACTTCTTGGTTTAGTCTTGGGAGGGCGTATGTGTCCAGGAATTTATCCATTTCTTCTAGATTTCCTAGTTTATTTGCATAGAGGGGTTTATAGTATCCTCTTATGGTAGTTTGTATTTCTGTGGGATCAGTGGTGATATCCCCTGTATTGTTTTTTATTGCGTCTATTTGATTCTTCTCTCTTTTCTTCTTTATTTATCTTGCTAGTGGTCCATCTATTTTGTTGATCTCTTTGAAAAACCAGGTCCTGGATTCGTTGATTTTTTAAAGGGTTTTTCATATCTCTCTCTCCCTCGGTTCTGCTCTTATCTTAATTATTTCTTGTCTTCTGCTAGCTTTTGAATTTGTTTGCTCTTGCTTCATCCCATTTTCTTAAATTAACTTTTATTTTAGGTTTGGGAGTACACTTTTATTTTAGGGAATAACTTTTATTTAGATTTGTGAAGGTTTTTTAATGCAGGTAAACACACGTCACTGGGGTTTGTTATACGTATTATTACATTACCCAGCTATTAAGCCCAGTACCCAATAGTTATCTTTTCAGGTCCTCTCCTTCCTCCAACTCAACCCCCTCAAGTAGACCCTAGTGTCTGTTATTTCCTTCTTTGAGTTCATAAGTTCTTATCATTTAGCACCCACTTATAAGTGAGAATATGCAGTATTTAGTTTTCTGTTCCTGTGTTAATTTGCTAAGAAAAACAGTCTCCTGCTCTATCTATGATCCCGCAAAAGATATGATCTCATTCTTTTTTATGGCTGCATAGTATTCCATGCTGCATATGCACCACATTTTCTTTATCCAGTCTATCACTGATGGGCATTTAGGTTGCTTCCATATCTTTGCTATTGTGCATAGTGTTGCACTGAACATTGGTGTGGCTATATCTTCATAGTAGAATTATTTAATATTTCAATGGGTTTCTGGGGAACAGGTGGTGTTTGATTACATGAGTAAGTTCTTTAGTGGTGATTTCTGAGATTTTGGTGCACCCATCACCCGGGCAGTGTACATTTTACCCAGTGTATAGTCTTTATCCTTCATACCCCTGCCACTATTTCCCCTGAGTCTCCAAAGTCCATTATATCATTCTTATGCCTTTTCATCCTCATAGCTTAGCTCCCACTTATGAGTGAGAGTATATAATGTTTGGTTTTCCATTCCTGAGTTGCTTCACTTAGAATAATGGTATCCAATTTCTTCCAGGTTGCTGTGAATGCCATTATTTTGTTCCTTTTTAACGTTGAGTAGTATTCCATGAGATATATATAGATATATATATACACACACACACACACACACACACACTCCATGATATATTCCATATTCCATTATATATTTTATATATATATATATATTTAACTGATATATATATCACAGTTTCGTTATATACTCATTGATTGATGGGCACTTGAGCAGGTTCCACATTTTTGCAATAGCAAATTGTGCTGCTATAAACATAGGTGTGCAGTGTCTTTTTTTTTGTAGAACGACTTATTTTCCTCTGGGTAGATACCCAGCGGTGGAATTGCTGGATCAGATGGTAATTCTACTTTTAGTTCTTTAATGAATCTCCACACTGTTTTCCATAGTGGTTTACTAGTTTATACTCTCACCAGCAGTGTAAAAGTGTTCCCTTTTCACCACATCCATGCCAACATCTATTATTTTTGATTTTTTGATTATGGCCATTCTTGCAGGAGTAAGGTGGTATCACATTGTGGTTTTGATTTGAATTTCCCTGATTATTAGTGACATTCAACATTTTTTAAATCTGTTTGTTGACCATTTGTATATCTTCTTTTGAGAATTGTCTGTTCATGTCCTTAGCCCACTTTTTGATTGGATTGTTTTTTTTTTCCTAATTTGTTTGAGTTCCTTGTAGATTCTGAATATTAGTCCTTTGTTGGATATGTAGATTGCAAAGATTTTTCCACTCTGTGGGTTGTCTGTTTATTCTGCTGATTGTTTCTTTGGCCATGCAGGAGCTTTTTAGTTTAACCAAGTCCCAGCTATTTATCTTTGTTTTTGTCACATTTGCTTTTGGGTTCTTGATCATAAAGTCTTTGCCTAAGCCAATGTCTAGAAGGATTTTTCCAATGCCATCTTCTAGAATTTTTATAGTTTTGAGTCTTAGATTTAAGTCTTTGATCCATCTTGGGTTGATTTTTGTATAAGGTGAGAGGTGAGGATTCAGTTTCATCAATCTACATGTGGCTTGCTAATTATCCCAGCACCATTTGTTGAATAGGGTGTCCTTTCTCCACCTCATGTTTTGGTTTGCTTTGTTGAAGATCAGTTGACTGTAAATATTTGACTTTACTTCTGGGTTCTCTATTATGTTCTATTCGTCTCTATGCCTGTTTTTATACCACTACCATGTTGTTTTGGTGACTATGGCCTTATAGTAGAGTTTGAAGTTGAGTAGTGTGATGCCTCCAGATTTGTTCTTTTTGCTTAGTCTTTCTTTGACTATGTGGGCTTTTTTGATTCCGTATAAATTTTAGGATTGTTTTTTCTAGTTCTGTGAAGAATGACAATGGTATTTTGATGGGAATTTCATTAATTTGTAGATTGCTTTTGGCACTATAGTCATTTTACAAAATCGACTCTGCCCGTCCATGAGCATGGAATGTGTTTCGATTTATTTCCACTTATGATTTATTTCTGCAGTGTTTCATAGTTTTCCTTGAAGAGGTCTTTCACCTCCTTGGTTAGGTATATTCCTAAGTATTTTATTTATTTTTGCAGCTATTGTAAAAGAGATTGAGTTCTTAATGTGATTCTCAGCTTGGTTGCTGTTGGCATATAGCAGACCTACTGATTTGTGTACATTGATTTTGTATCCTGAAACTGCTGAATTCATTTACCAGTTCTAGGAGCTTTCTGAATGAGTCTTTAGGGTTTTCTATGTATACAATCGTGTCATCAGCAAACAGTGACAGTTTGACTTCCTCTTTACTGATTTGGATGTCCTTTATTTCTTTCTCTTGTCTGATTGCTCTGGCTGGGACTTCTAGTACTATGTTGAATAGAAGTGGTGAAAATGGGCATCCTTGTTGTGTTCCAGTTATCAGGGAATGCTTTCAACTTTTCCCCATTCAGTATAATGTTGGCTGTGGATTTGTCACAGATGTCTTTTATTGCTTTTGGGTATGTTCCTTCTTTGCAAATTTTACTGAGCGTTTTAATCATAAAGTGATGTTGGATTTTGTCAAATGCTTTTTCTGCATCTATTGAGATGATCATGTGATTTTGGGTTTTAATTCTGTTTATGTGGTGTATCACATTTATTTACTTGCATATGTTAAACTATCCCTGCATCCCTGGTATGAAACCCACTTGATAATGGTGGATTATCTTTTTAATACGCTGTTGGATTTGGTCAGCAAGTGTTTTGTTGAGGATTTTGGCATCTATATTCATTGGTCTGTATTTTTCTTTTTTTGTTATGTCCTCTCCTGGTTTTGGTATTAAAGTGATACTGGCTTCATAGAAATATTTAGGGGGTATTCCCTCTTTCTCTGTCTTCTGGAATAGTGTCAATAGGATTGTACAAATTCTTCTTTGAATGTCTGATAGAATTCAGCTGTGAATCATCTGGTCTTGGAATTTTTTTGTTGGTAACTTTTAAATTACCATTGCAATCTTCCTGCTTGTTATTAGTCTCTTCAGAGTTTCTATTTCTTCCTGGTTTAATCTAGGAGAGTTGTATATTTACAAGAATTTATCCACCTCCTGTAGGTTTTCTAGTTTATGTGTGTAAAGGTGTTCATAGTAGCTTTGAATGATCTCTTGCATTTTTGTGGTATCGGTTGTAGTAGCTCCCATTTTGTTTCTAATTGAGCTTATTTGGATCTTCTCTCTTCTTAGTCTCACTAATGGTCTATTAATTTTATTTATCATTTCAAAGAAGCAGCCTTTTGTTTCATTTATCTTTTCTATAGTTTTTTTTGTTTGTTTCAGTTTCATTTAGTTCTGCTCTGATCTTGGTTATTTCTTTTCTTCTGCTGAGTTTGGGTTTGGTTTTGGTTTGTCCTTGTTTCTTTAGTTTTTTTGAGGTGTGATCTTAGATTGTCTATTTGTGTTCTTTCAGATTTTTTGGTGTAGGCACTTAATACTATGAACTTTCCCCTTAGCACCACTTTTGCTGTATCCCAGAGGCTTTGATAGGTTGTCTCACTATTACTGTTGAGTTCAAAGAATATTTTAATTTCCATCTTGATTTCATTGTTGAACCAAAAATCATTTAGGAGCAAGTTATTCAATTTCCATGTATTTGCCTGGTTTTGATGGTTCTGTGTGGAGTTAATTTTCAATAATATTCCATGGTGGTCTGAGGGAGTACTTGCTATAATTTTGATTTTCTTAAATTTGTTGAGACTTGTTTTGTGGCCTATCATATGGTCTATCTTGGAGAATGTTCCATGTACTGATTAATAGAATGTGTATTTTTGAGTTTTTGGGTAGAATTTTCTGTAAATATCTGTTAAGTCCATTTGTTATAGTTTAAGTATAGTTTAAGTTCATTGTTTCTTTGTTGACTTCCTGTCTTGATGACCTGTCTAGTGCTGTCAGTGGAGCATTAAAGTCCCCCACTATTATTATGTTGCTGTCTATCTCATCTCTTAGGTCTAGTAGTAATTGTTTTAGAAATTTGGGAGCTCCAGTGTTAGGGGCATATGTATTTAGGACTATGATATTTTCCTGTTGGACTAGTCCTTTTATCATTATATAACATCACTCTTTGTCTTTTTTAGCTGCTGTTGCTTTAAAGCCTGTTTTGTCTGATATAAGAATAGCTTTTCCTGCTCACTTTTGATGTCCATTTGCATGGAATACCTTTTTCCATCCATTTACCTTAAGTTTATGTGAGTCCTTATGTGTCAGGTGAATCTCTTGAAGACAGCAGATACTAGGTTGGTGAAATTTTAATCCATTCTGCCATTCTGTATTTTTTTAAGTGGAGCATTTAGGTTATTTACATTCAACATTAGTATTTAGATGTGAGGAACTATTCTATTCATCATGCTATTTGTTGCCTGAATAACTTGGTTTATTTTTTCCCCCTTGTGTTATTGTTTTATAGTTCCTGTGAGGTTTATGCTTTAAGGAGATTGTATTTTGGTGTATATTGAGGATTTGTTTCAAGATTTAGAGCTCCTTCTAGCAGTTCTTGTAGTGCTGGCTTGGTAGTGGCAAATTCTCTCAGCATGTGTTTGTCTGAAAAAGACTGTATCTTTTCTTCATTTATAAAGCTTACTTTCACTGGATACAAAATTTTTGGCTGATAATTGTTTTGTTTAAGGAGGCCACAGGTAGGACCTTAATCCCTTCTAGCTTGTAGGGTTTCTGTTGGGAAATCTGCTGTTAATCTGATAGGTTTTCCTTTATAGGTTACCTCATGCTTTGGCCTCATAGCTCTTAAGATTATTTTTTTCATCTTGACTTTAGATAACATGATGACTATGTGCCTGGGCAATGACTTTTTGCAATTAATTTCCCAGATGTTCTTTGAGCTTCTTGTATTTGGATGTCTAGATCTCTAGCAAGGCTGGGGAAGTTTTTCTTGATTATTCCAAATATGTTTTCCAAACATTTAGATTTCTCTTCTTCCTCAGGAACACCAGTTATTCTTAGATTTGGTTGTTTAATATAATCTCAAACTTCCTGGAAGCTTTACTTATTTTTTAAAATTCTTTTTGCTTTGTCTTTGTTAAGGATTAAGTTAATTCAAAAGCCTTGTCTTTGAGCTCTGAAGTTCTTTCTTCTACTTGTTCAATACTATTGCTGAGCCTTTCCAGTGCATTTTGCATTTCTCTAAGTGTGTCCTTCATTTCCAGAAGTTGAAATTTTTTAAAATTTAATGTTATCTATTTCACTGGAGATTTTTTCATGTCCTATATCATGTTTTTGATTTCTTTGAGTTGGACTTTACCTTTCTCTCGTGCCTTCTTGAATAGCTTAGTAGTCAACCTTCTGAATTCTTTTTCTGGCAATTCCGAGAGATTTCGTCTGGGGTTGGAACCATTGTTGGTGAGCTAGTGTGATCATTTGGGGATATTAAAGAACCTTGTTTTGTCATATTACCAGATTTGTTTATCTGGTTTCTTCTCATTTGAGTAGACTATGTCAGAGGGAAGATCTGGGACTCAAGGGCTACTATTCAAATTCTTTTGTCCCACAGAGTGCTCCCTTAATGTGATGCTCTCCACTTTCCCCTAGGGATGGGGTTTCTGAGACCCAAACTGCAGTGATTGTTATTTCTCTTCTGGATCTAGCCACCCAGCAGAGATACCAGGCTCTGGGATAATACTGGCTAAGTCTGCAAAAAGTCCTGTGGTATGATCTGTTTTTAGGTCTCTCAGCCATGGATACCAGCACCTGTTGTGGTGGAAGTAGCAGGGTAGTGAAGTGGACTCCTTGAGGGTCTTGGTTGTATTTTTGGTTTTGTACTGGTTTTATGTTGGTTAGCCTCCAGGCAGGAGGTGGCGCTTTGAAGAGCACATCAACTGCAGTTATATAGGGAGAATATAAGCTTGCCCTAGGGTGGAGTTTTGATAAGTATTCAGATTTCTCAGGCAGTAGGCAGGGTCATAAAGCTCCCAAGGGATTATGTCCTTTGCCTTTGGAGTTACTCAGCAGTCCTATGTAGCCTACAGTGGCCAGTGGCAATCCTCCTCCTTCAAAGGGTCTGTGGATTCTGTTGGCTTTCCTGGTATGTTCCTGCAGTAGTTCTTGAGGCAAAAGTTCATGATGTGGGTCTCTGTCTGTCATGACGCTACTCTTTCTGTCTTAGTGGGAGTTGCAAGTCAGTCCTCCCTCCTATCTGCCATTTTCCTTTTTCTTACATATTAGTTTTAGTAGTGCTTTTGTAGATTGCTTAGGATATTCTGCATAAACAGTCATCACCTACAGGTAGAAAAAGTTTTACATTTTTTCAAATCTGTATTTTTTTAAATGTATTTTTTTTTTTTTGCCTTTTATTACATTGTTAAGGGCCTCCAAAAGACTTGTGAGTAAAAGAGATGAAAAGGGTCATTATTGGCTTATTTCCAATATTAGGGGGAATGTAATCAATATTTTTCATTAAGTACAATGCTACCCGTAAGATTTTATAGATATTCTTTAACAAATTGAAGTTTCCTCCAAATATTTTTAGACCAGCCCAGAAGGACAATTTTTAAAATTATTATTCATTCTTTTATTAATTTTAGATGAAGGTCTTGGTATGTTGCCTAGGTTGGACTCAAACTCCTGGGCTTAAGCGATCCTCCCACCTCAGCCTCCAAGTAACTGGGACTACAGGTATGCATCACTGTGCCCAAGTTTCTTCTAGTTTTAGTCTGTTGAGAGTTTTGACGTGGATAAATGATGAGTTTTGTCAATATTTTTCTGCTTCTAATGAAAGAATCATATGGTTTTTATCATTTTTTGAAAACATGAAGAATTATATTGATTTTAGAATGTCATATAATCTTACATTTCTTGGATAAATCCTCCTTGTAATTGTTCTTTACATATATATTGATGTATTTGATTTGCTAATATTTTAGTTAAGGAAATTAAGGCTATCTTTATTACAGATATGATGCATAGGCTGGGTGCGGTGGCCCATGCCTGTAATCCCAGCACTTTGGGAGGCCAAGGCAGGCAGATCACCTGAGGTCAGGAGTTCAAGACCATCCTGGCCAACATGGAGAAACCCCGTCTGTACTAAAAATACAAAAATTAGCGGGGCATGGTGGCACACGCCTGTCATCCCAGTTACTTGGGAGGCTGAGGCAGGAGAGTCACTTGAACCCAGAAGGCAGAGGTTGCAGTGAGCCAAGATCACCCCAATGCACTCTAGCCTGGATGACAGAGCAAGACTCCATCTCAAAAAAAAAAAAAAAAAAAAAAAAAGAAATATGATGCATAATTTTTAAAAAAGTCTTTGTCAGTTTAAGGATTAAGATTGTGCTATTATCATAAAATGAATTGATATCATTCCTGCTCTCTCTTTTCTGAAATAATGTGTTTAAGAATGTTGTTATTTCTTCCTTAAATATTTGTTAGAATTCGTCAGTGAAACTACGTGGGCCTGGAATAGTCTCTGAAGAAAGAGTTCAGTAATGATATTAGTTTTCCTTAATAGATATAGGACACTTCAGATTTTTATCTTGTGTCAGTTTTTGTACATTTTGTTGTTCAAAAAATGTGTTCATTTCATCAGAATTGGTCAATTTGTTGGCATAAAATTGTTAATAATATTCCCTCATTATGCTATCCTATTATCTATCCCAAGATAGAATGTCTATTCTATCTTAGTAATAACCACTCTTTTGTTCTCAACAGTGACATTCATTATTTGTTTTTTCTTAAGTTAGTATAGCTAGGGTTTATAAATCTTTCTGAACTTTTCAAAGAAATAACTTTTGGCTGTGTTTTTCTATCATATTTCTCTTTCATTGATTTCTGCTCTTAACTTTATTATTTTCTTCCTTCTGTATACTCTTCTTGTGCTTTTCTCTTTTTATAATTTCTCAAGAGGGATCTTCAGTCATTTATTTTAGACCTTTCTTTTATTGTAATAGAATTATTTAAAGCCATATATTTCTCTATAAGTACTAGTTTAGTTGCATTCTACATATTTTGATATGTTGTATTTGTTAGTTGTTTTTCAATTCAAAGTATATTCTAATTCTTATTATCAGTTTTTTGTCCTCTAGCTTATTTAGCATTGTGTTAATTTTCATATTTTAGGATGTTTTCTAGACACATTATTGTTTTCTAATTAATTTTCCTTTGTGGTCAGAGAACATCCTCTGTATAATTTCAATCCTCTTGAAATTTACTAGACTTATTTTATACCCCAGAATATAGTTCCTTTATGAACATACCATGTGTACTTGAAACGAACGTGTATTCAGCTGATTCTGGATGTTCTGTTCTGTAAATGGCAATTAGAATAAAATGATTAATAATGTTGTTCAACTCTCTTATATGTTTGCTGAGTGTCTGTTTGGTTGTTCTATTACTTGCTGAGAGTGGGATTTGAAGTCTCCAACTATGTTCATGGAGTTATTTCTCTTTTTAATTTTGTCAATCTTTGTTTCATGTATTTTGTTGCCTTGCTATTAGATGCATACACATTTATAATTGTTATATCTTCCTGATGGATTGACAATTTTATCAGATCAAACTTCCTTATTTATCTCTGATAACATTTTTGTCTTAAAGTCTACTTGATATTAAATAGCCACTTCAGCCTTTCTGTTTGCATGCCATCTCTGTTTCCATTTAATTTCAACCTATCTACATCTTCATATTTAAAATTCATCTCATATGGACATAAAATAGTTGAGCCTTGCTTTGTTTTTAATTAATTCTAAAAATGTCTGCCTTTTTTTTTTTTTGAGACGGAGTCTCACAGTGTCCCAGGCTGGAGTGCAGTGGCGCAATCTCGGCTCACTGCAAGCTCTGCCTCCTGGATTCACGCCGTTCTCCTGCCTCAGTCTCCCGAGTAGCTGGGACTACAGGCGCCCGCAACCACACCCGGCAAATTTTTTGTATTTTTAGTAGAGATGGGGTTTCACCGCGTTAGCCAGGAAAATTTCTGCCTTTCAACTGGAGTTAAAAGGATTGGAGTGCATGGGTACACTATCCATACAACTGGACTGTATGAATTTTTAATATTTAATGTAATTATTGACAGGGTTAATTAGGTCTGCCTTTTTATTATTTGTTTTCTGTATGTCAATCTCTCTATATTTTTCTTTCCTTTGTTTCTTCTTTCCTTTTATCTTTTAGCTTATTTGAATAATTTTTAGAATTGTATTTTAATTTACCCATTGCTTTTTAGCTATATCTCCTTGCATTAAATCTTAGGGGTTGCTGTAAGAATTAAAATATACATCCTTAACTTTTCATAGCATAGTTAAAATAAATATTATGCCAATTCACGTTAATGTAACAATTTTTATAGCAATGGGGGATATTTCATTTATTGTCACCTTAGTCTTTTATGCTATAATTTTCATGTGTATTACATATATCTATATCTATCGTACTAGATCCCATAAGACCATATTTTAATATTTGCTTTAAACAGTCATATGTATTTTAAAGAAACTAGAGGAAACACTGGTTTTTAAAATGTAGCCACATATTTGCCTATATAGCCAATCAGTTGCTGAGTCCTTTTGGATCTTTCTTTTTAAATGTGACTTTATTTTTCTTTTTACTCCTATCGTCTTATTTGTCCCTACAATAACCTCATGACTAGACCATGCTTCTTAACTAATCACTATTCCTTCAGACTTTTTTGTTTTTGTTTTTTTGAGACAGGATCTCTGTCATTCAGGTTGGAGTGTAGTGGCATGATCAAGACTGACTGCAGGCTCAACCTCCGGTGCTCAAGTGATTCTGCCACTTTAGCCTCCTGAGTAGCTGGGACTACCGGTGCACAGCACCATGCTCAGCTAATTTTTATATTTTCTGTAGAGTCAGGGTTTTGCCTATGTTGCCCAGGCTGGTCTGGAACTCCTGAGCTCAAGCGATCCACCCATCTCGGTCTCCCAAAGTGCTGTGATTAGAGGTGTGAGCCATGACACGCAGCCCACCTCCTTCAGATTTTCTATTATCAACTCCTCTTTCCCAAACATTGTGAAGGGGAAGGGGGAAAAAAGGAAATGCAATGAAGAGTCCCTGAGAGTCAACATGTATAAGTTACCTCAATAAATTACCAGAAAATAGAGCCTATCTTAGACAGTTTTATATTCTATGCATTGTCTTGCACTAGGCCTTTCACAAAGAAGGCGCTCGATGAATATTTATTAGATTGTTGAATGAACAAAGAGGCTCTTTTATTCTTACCCATAATGAGGGAGAACCTGTGTTGCTGAGACAAAGTTATCACTCTGCAAACTGATAATGACAACTAACAAGAGATGCAGTTAATGATGCATTATTGCTTGTCAGTGAAAACACATAAGTAACAAACAAACAAATCTCTTTTACTTTGTGCATAAAATAAAGAATGATTATAGCCAGTTAAGAGAATCCTATTGGAAAGGGGATGAAAAATTATGAATTGTCCAGAAATTAGTCCATCATATCATACCGTACCAATTACAAGGCAGTTTAATTTCAGAATGAAAAGAGCTGAAAAAACCTATATTTAAGACATTAAATGTATCACCTAGTATTATTGCCATAAACATCACATCAGCTTATGAATGCCTCCAAGTACTAGTTTTATTTTCTAAAAGATGCAGACTGAGATGCTACCTAGTATTTCCTTTCTTTTTCATTTTCCTTTCCTGCTTTTCATGTTCTTGTTATGGAAGCTGGTACATTTTATGCTCATTCATCTGCTAAACTTGTAAATTGACAGGAGATTTCTTAAAATGACAAATAGGAAGGGGTCTCAGGTTAATTCAACAGCTGGATTTCTATAATAACTCTAACCTGCTAGGGAAAATGAGCTATGTGACACTAAAGAGAAAAGGACCACAGTTTAATTAAAACTGGCTCAGGATGGAAACTTCAATGAATTGCAGTTCCAGAGCATAACAGAACTCAGGACCCAAATTTCCTAAGGGAACTGTCAATAATAAAGATGCAGTTACCTGAACTGACTGCTCACAAGAGCAAACTTGTTTTGATAATGCCACGTGCTGTTTCCCAGGGCATAATGATTTGGCAGAGAAATAACCTGGCAGACTGCACTGAAAATAGCTGCATTATAATTACATTGTTACTTTCTACACATCTGATAATGAGGTAATACTTGATCTGCAAAAATTAATCATGCATCTAGAGAGTTCTATGTCAAATGTCACATGAATGAAATTTCTACTCAGTAGATACAACCTAGTCACAAACACTTCTTGGTAGCTGAGTTCAAAATTCAATTTTGGATATAAGAAACCAAATTTGCCATTTAGTCTACATTGCTATTCTTATTAGATCAAAAAGGAAACTTTTAATCTCCTGAAAGGGCATGCTCACATGCTGACCCCACTGTGTCCTGAATGGATTTGAGGGGTGACTAGAGGTTGTATGATTCTTTAGGAACTCTTGCCAGAGTCCAGTTGCATTTATACTGTTAATCAAATCCCCTATGTCAGTTTCATACTGCTACCCTAGCAAATTACAACACACTTAGTAGTATAACACACAAGTTTAACATTTTGTAACTATGGAGGTCAGAAGTAAAAAAAATGGGTCCACAAGGCTGCCTAGGAGGTGATAGGTAACAATCCATTTTCTGGCCTATTACAGTTTTTAGAGGCTACCTCCACTCCTTGGTTCAAGGCTCCTTCTTCTGTCTTCCAAGTCAGCAGGGTAGCATCTTCTTTCCTCTCTGAACTCTGTTTCCAGCTCCATATCTTCTTTCCATGTCTCTGACCTACCTATTTCTCTGTTACAAGAACCCTTGTGAATACCCAGATAATTCAGGATAATCTCCCCATCTGAAGATACTTAACTTAATCACATCTACAGTGTCTCTTTAACCATGTATGTAACATATTCACAGGCTCTGGGGATTTTGGATGTGGATATCTTTGGGAGGGCTGTTATTCAGCCTACCACACCTCCCAAATAGTCAAGGGCCTCTAGAGAAAGAAAAATTAGAAAGACAGAGAGACATTTATTATGATTTGGCTGACATGATTATGGAGGCTGAGAAGTCTCAGATCTGCAGCCCCCAGTACAAGATCCCTGGTAAACTGGGACCCAGGAGAGTTGATAGTGTAGTTCCAGCCTGAGTCCAAAGGTCTGAGAACCAGGAGAGCCAGTAGTGTAAGTTCCAGTCTTAAAGCTGGCAGTATTGAGACTCAAGGGTCTATTTTTCATTTCGAGTCTAAAACTAGGAAAAGACCAAGGTTTCAGTTCATGCAGTCAGGCAGGAGATGTTCCCTCTTATTCAGTCTTTTTGCTCTATTGAGTTCTTTAACTGATTGGATGAGACCTACCCGCATTAGAAAAAGCAATCTGCTTTACTCAGTCTGCTAATTCAAATGTTAATCCCATTCAGAAACACCTTCACAGACATGCCCAGAATAATGTTGAACCAAATATCTGGGCATCCTATGCCCTAATCAAGTTGACCCATAACATGAACCATCACAAGGGCAAAAAGATTTGCAGTAGTAATTGGCTACCTTTAGGTACCAAGTTTCAGTAATTCTTGCCACTTTCCTGATGCTGGGATAGCTATATCTAGTGTATTGTGCTCAGCTATGAGTTTTACAAAAAAAACCCACAGAGTGGCTTATATCAATTAAGGAATGTTTCTGCCTCATACAAGAGGACTCCAAGCACAGGCAGTCCATACTTTCTCATTTTCTCTTCTTTTCCTCCCTTCTCTTCCATCCTTAGGGGTGGCTGATGCACCTCAGGTATCCCTCCAGGATTTCAGGCACGAAGAAGAACAGAAGGGGAAGCAGCAATAGTCTTTCACTTATATCCCATTCACCAGAACCGAGTAACAGGACCACCTGGGGCTTCCAGGGATTCAAGGATATAAGAAGAATTTCACTTTCTTGTGTTTGCAGGGCAGGAAAGCAAACACGAAAGGAGAAAGTCAGCAACTCAAGTATCTTCTACAACAACCAAGAATTCTAAGCCTTAAACGTCCCTCCTTATCACTCAGTGACTGAATAAGACCAGCTGTCTTATAGTTTAAAAACATGTCCCTTTGCTCACCTAATTTTTCATCAGAATTCCCAATAGGCAAATAAAAATAACCACAGTGTGTTTATGCATCACCAAAATCAGAAAGATTTTAAAAATAAAATAGTTTAAACAGACCCAAGTAATAGTTATGATTGTAGTTTTCTTCTAAGCAAATTGATTTTTTAAAATTGATTTTTTAAAAAAATTAAAGTGACTGAATTAAGTTATCACTCTTTAGGACAGTCTCTGGTGTGTTGGTGTGTAGGTGCACATCACGTCTTCATCATAATGGCCGTAGATCCAGGGCAGCCATTGAGCCCTACATGTCCATGGCTCCTGTCTCCTGTTGATAGGTTTGGTGAAACCCTATTCTCCAATGTGTACCCACTCCTTGGCCAGAGTTGACTCTTCTAGTAATGGACAACTGATGAAAATAGTCAGTTTTTTTGCCTAGGAATTTTAAAATTGGAACAGAAAGAGTACATTTAGTTTCTTCCTGAATGACTGAATTCTAACACACAGAATCAGGGAGCTACTGTTCTCCATGTTTTGTATGTTGACTGGGATTAGAGAAAGCTAGTCCTCAGAGAAAGAAAACAATGAAATTGAAGATCAGAATGGAGCATGGACAAAACCTGGATCATTCTAGATTATTCTTGGAGCCCAGCCACATTCCTGGGCTTGGTTTGGTTACTGACCTTTAGTCATTATGAGAATGCTGGGGTTAGATCAATGTAATGCTCTGCTATTTATAATTAGATATAACTCTATAAAATGTAGGATTATTGCCTATGCATAAAAATTATGTCTGTAAAAGGGCCAAGCACTGTGGCTCACACCTGTAATTCCAGCACTTTGGGAGGCCAAGGCGGGCGGATCACCTGAGGTCAGGAGTTTAAGACCAGTCTGGCCAACATGGTGAAACACCATCTCTACAAAAAATACAAAAATTAGCCGGGCACAGTGGCGGGCACCTGTAGCCCCAGCCACTAGGGAGACTGAGGCAGGAGAATCGCTTGAACCCAGGAGGCAGAGGTTGCAGTGAGCTGAGATTGCACCACTGCACTCCAGCCTGGGTGACAGAGTGAGACCCTGTCTCAAATAATAATAATAATAATAATAATAATAATAATAAAATAAACCATAACCATTGCTTGCATTAAGTATTTCTAAACTTCAATTAGTAAACAATGGTGAGTAAAAGTAAGCCTAGGATTATAAAGCCTTTTTGTTTTTGTAAAACCGAGGTCGCACCATTGCACTCCAGCCTGGGCAACAGAGTAAGACTCCATCTCAAAAAGAAAAAAAAAGTCTGTAAAAGGATTACTTCTGTTATAACAGAGGAAATTACTTTGATTAACTGAAAGGCATAATTAAAACCTCTGGCCTATAATTAATCAAATTGTAGTCTCATTTCTTCATCAATTTCTAATGCATCACACAGTGTATCTAAATATGATAAGGTATTTGAAATAGCAATAGTAAAATTCAGAATATATTCATAAAATCTAGAGGAGTGCCATACATCAAGAAGGAAACATGAAATATTTTACAGAAATTAAATATGTTAATTTTACACTTAATTTAAAACCTCTGGGATAGACTAGAGAGAACTTTTGTATAATATAGAGAGATTATTATGGGAAGGTTTGGTTTCAGTTTTGCTAAATTTGAAAATTAAGATATGCCATATTTATATTTCTTACAGGAAACCATCTTTTAATATTTGATGCAAAAATAATTTTATCAGCCTTACTTTTAATATCTAATTTTAAGATGCTGAAATCTGACAGTTCTGATACTAATTATGTCTTATTTAAAATATAGCTATACTATAAAGCACTAATTCCTGGGTCTGTGGTGGTGAGAGATTGTACTGTGTAACATATTACACTGCTAATTCATAACGTTTCTTTGTAAAACTGCAAGCAGGGCCATCTCAAACATCTTGTTAATGAGCCTTTTCCTGCCTCCCCTGGGAATGCAGATGGGGTTTGCTTCTAGCCCTTCTGGAGGCAAATAAAGAAATAGAACTGACTAGGTTATAAACCCAGATGAAATCCTCATATGAGAAAATTCTCATTTGTGCCATCTGTTTGGGCTGAACTGGAGATGAAATATAAGGTGTCATTGCCACAATCCCTAGAGGACTGTCACCAAGTGATCTTCCTTCAAATTTGCCTTCAACTTATCACAAGCTGCTTTAATTCCTTTCCAGTATGTTCACCATAATGTCATCAGCCTTCAGTTTCCCCTTGGTTTTTAAATGCGTCTGTGACACAGCTGACCAGCTCTTTTCTTGAAATGCGTATCTCTGCCATGAAACTTTCTCGACACCCTTTCAAAATTTTGTCTTTCTTTTTTTTAATAAAATGTAGCTTTTATTGAGTAAAGGAAAAAAGGAATTCAGCTACATGATAGAAAGATTCCAGTTTGATCAAATTGTAACAAGTCTTCCTATTTGCATGAGAGGAGCCTCACTAGTCCAGAGGGAGCACTTGGGAACGACTGCTTCAACGGGTTGGTTCTCACTCTCGCGCACATTATCAGCTCCCGGTCAGTCCCAAGAGGCAAGGGTGGAGGGCATGAGGTTCTTACAGAGCTACTTTATAAATAAACTCTATGTGACTTTTCCGGGAGTCTCTTACATTCTTTTATTTTAAAAGATCTGAGCAGAAAATAGAACAGAGGACCATTAAGTGGTGTTGTGTGGTTGTGTGATACATGAAACGGCCTGGTCTATGGAATTGTGACGGGTAACAGAAACAGCATGATTAGGCATTATGTGAAGAGCATGACACACTGCCACCATGGCCTGTCCAATTGGTGTGAGTAAACCGTCCCTGTTTTTCTAAGCATTGATAGGCGTGAGCCCCAACGTAATCCCGCTTAGTCTGGATGAGGTTGGCTGGGAGCATCTCGTGTCTGTATCCATCACAGAAGGAGACAGCAGTGTTGAAACAGGGCATGGGAATGCTGGCTCAGATCCTGGTGCTGACCACCTGCTACCAGCGGTCCTGGCAGTTTTCAACAGCCAACTTAAAGAAGTCGTCTAATAATAGGTTCTTAAGTTCCGGGTGTTGATGAAATGCATCCTTTATCTTTCCTAGAAATACACTTCTGATGATGCAGCCTCTCTCCTCCACATCAGGACAATATGACCATAATTGAGGGTCCAGCCAAATTCACTGGTTGCCTGTCTTAGCAGTATAAAGCCTTGAGCATAAGAGATGATCTTGGAAGCATAGCGGTCATTCCGAATGTCTTCCAGGAATGATTTCTTATCACCATCAAACTAATTCTTTTGGGGACCCTTCAGCTTTTTGCTAACTTGAATTCTTTCATCCTTCAGAGAGGATAAGCACTGAACAAAGACAGCTTTTCCATTGAGGGTGACAAGAATGCCATCTTCCAGGGTGGAGATGGTGATCCACTTCCTGGTGCCCTTCTGTCCCGCGCTGTCCCTGATCTTTGGCAGCAGGTATTTGCCATCAGTATCTTGGAATATTCGCTGTGATTTCAATCAAGAATGAATGGAGCTCTGCCTTACTCTAGTCCTCAAAGGCCTCTGTCTTCTTATTTTGATTTCAATCAAGAATGAGTCGAGCTCTGTCTTATTCCAATCCTCAGAATCCTATGCTATCTTGTTTTGCTCCATGCCCAGCACCTGTTTCATCAGGTGGTAAGCCCCACTGATCAGCTGCATAGCCCCATACTCTATCCTATTGTACACCATCTTTACAAAGTGGCCTGCCCCCTCCTCTCCCACCCAGTCAGAGAAAAGTTCTTTAGTGTTCTTTTGCAGTGATACCTTGGAAGATTGTCTTGATAGGGGCCAACTTCTTTGTTCCCTCGTGGCATGAGTTATAGGCCATACTGGGATCCTTTTCCTCCAGCACTAACTTTGCTCTCCACAGATAAAATTTCCTTGGCCTTGTGGTCTCTACATCGTCTTGTGGCATCCCTATATTTGGAATTGCCTCCATCAATGATATTGTCACCAGTGTGTAACAATGATACTAATTTTTTCACGAAATCATCAACAGCTTGACCAGCCTTCACAAGAAAGATGATATGCCTGTGGCTTTTTCAGCTTGGAGACCATCTTCTTCAAGGACTGAACAACATCTTTGGTCCCCTTTGCCTTGTTGCCAAGGAATCATCAACTTTGGAGACTGTACTATTAAAAGCACAAGCCACAAAGCCATGGTCATTCATGCACAAAATTAAGGTCTGGCCCATGACAGCCAGTCCAATCAGTGTTATGCCAGCTTGGGCCATGGTGGAAGCATCAGACAGAGGAGAACTGGAGTGGGCAAAGTGCAGAGGGCCCACGGCTCACAGGCAAGTGAACGATATACCAGCTGCCAGAGTTTTGTCTCTTTAGATGCCTCTTTTTCCTCCCCCACCTGCTAAATAGAAATATTTTTGAAACTTTTATCCTTAGCCATTTCTAGAAGCTTAATCTCTGTACTTTCTCCCACAAAGAACACATCTACTTCTTCAGTGTCAGTGACATCTTTGTGCCAATTCCCAAATCCTCCCATAAGTATTTTTCTTCTATTCTCTGACCAGCCACCTTGACACTTCCAACTGGATTGGCCGTTCAAATTTAAAAAACTGCAAACCTCACATATCTTTGAGCCCCAAAGCATTTATCTTTATGTCTTTCCTATTACTATTAATAGCAATGCTATATTCACAGTCTCATAGGTTTCAAAAGGGAAATAGCTTTTGATTTTGCCTTCTCTTTCTCTTCTCCTAGTTCTGGTTAGTCTTTCTTTGTAATTTTGTCCCCATTTGTTTATTCCTGTTTATTCCAGTTTTTTGCCACCATTATGTGGCCTTCATAACATTACATTTAGACTATGGCAATTGTTAGGGGATGTCCCTATGTTTCATGACTGTTCACTGCTGCCAGCGAGGCTGAAGCTGCAGTTGTACCTTGGTTACCATGGCACTGCTCCATAACCCAGCCACTATAAAGCAGATGCACTATAAAGACTTTCCAGGTTCAAGAAATGAATCCCAGGAGATTTTCCCTTGACTAAATCCCGTGCTTACTTTAGCATAACACTTTGGAGGCCAGATTCAATGGGAGAAAACAATAGAGAGAACTTCTTGATGTTGCTGGCCTTCTGCAAGGCAGAGGCTTTGCTGCCTTCTTGCAACTTGACCATAAATCAGACTAAATGTTTTTCAGTGGATAGAGGGTGGTTCTAATGGGATGAAGACACAAGTTACTTAATAGTCTTTAGAGATAGTCCATTACTTTTTGCTTTTCTGTCTACCGAAGCCTTCAAATAACACTTATTGGAGAGCTTTGGTGGGTAGGTAATGATTATTTGTAAGATGAACAGATTACTGTAAGATTATTTATAAGATTATTAATAAGTACTGTAATATTTATATTTATTACTTATAATAAATAACATATTATTAAATATATATGGCTGGGTGCGTAGCTCACTCCTGTAATCCCAGCACTTTGGGAGACCGAGGCAGGCGGATCACTTCAGGTCAGGAGTTCAAGACCAGCCTGGCCAACATGGTGAAACCCCGTCACTACTAAAAATACAAAAATTAGCTAGGTGTGGTGACACACACCTGTAATTGCAGTTACTCAGGAGGCTGAGGCAGGAGAATCACTTGAACCCGGGAGGTGGAGGTTCTAGTGAGTTGAGATCGCACCACTGCACTCTAGCCTGGGCAAAAGAGTGAGACACTGTCTCAAAAAATTGTGTGTGTGTGTGTGTGTGTATATATATATATAATATATAAGAAATACTCAGGCTGGGCGCGGTGGCTCAAGCCTGTAATCCCAGCACTTTGGGAAGCCGAGACGGGCGGATCACGAGGACAGAAGATCGAGACCATCCTGGCTAACACGGTGAAACCCCGTCTCTACTAAAAAATACAAAAAACTAGCCAGGCGAGGTGGCGGACGCCTGTAGTCCCAGCTACTCGGGAGGCTGAGGCAGGAGAATGGCATAAACCCAGGAGGTGGAGCTTGCAGTGAGCTGAGATCCGGCCACTGCACTCCAGCCTGGGCGACAGAGCGAGACTCCGTCTCAAAAAGAAAAAAAAAGAAAAAAAAAAAAAAAGAAATACTCATTATTTATGAGATTAGTTTTAAGATGAATAATAAAGAAAGCTTTGCATTCCCTTCTTCTATTCTTTGTACTATCTGTATTGGATAAGAATAACTCATCAGATGGTTCTTAACCTACCAAATAAAACAGGCATTGGCACATCTTATTAATAGAAACAATCACTTATTGAATATGTTCTAAAGTTATCACTGTGGAACATGCCCTTCTGAAATTAAACAGAGCTAAACAATTTCTGGTATTAATTTGGTTTACACACTTAATCCTATAGCTTTCTGTCTGATAAACCTCCTTCTCTATTTTCTAATTCTATGGTTTGTCGAGGAAAAGGAAGTTAAGCCTTAATTATTGAATTAGCTTATACGTTTTTATTTAGGAAACAGACACATTTACTAAGAACATGCTAATTATGGGTACTACCATGTGAGATGTAAATAGCAGCTCCATTAATTCAGAAGTTTTACTATTTCTTTCATGCAATAGTAAAATTTATTGTTTTTTCAAAATTCTATTTAAGACCCTGTTTCCCCTGGTCAGATGAATATAACTAATCATTTTAACATTTTTGAAAACCACACTGATTAGCAAAGTAAAGCTTAGGCTTAAAATCTAAACTAGGAGAATTTCTCTTTTCCATTGTAAAATAACTTTTAAAAAAATTGTATAAATGACTGAAGTACAAATGCAGTTCTGTTATATGTATAGGTTGTGTAGTGGTTAATTCAAAGCTTTAGGGTATCCATCACCCAGATAATGTACATCATATCCACTAATTACTCATTATCCCCCCTCGTAAAATAACCTTCCCTATATTTGATTATTTGAAAAATCTGAATGTATCTTACAATCAATGTCAAATGAAATTTGCCACCACCAGGGAGAAGGTAAGTTGATAAGTAGTTGTCAATGACTAAACACATACAAATTTAACAGATGTACAGGCTATTGATCATCCAATTGTCACCTCAATTAAGAGCCTACATGAATAACATCACATTATGGTAAAGTTTTAATGAACTGCATATCCCTGTCACTTAAAACTGTTTCTAAAATAAATATTATGTTGCAGTCTTAAAGTTATTTTATATTAGGAAGCCTATCTGTTTTAGTTCAGGTGACATATTGAAAGGCTGCAGAAAATTTGGGAGAATAGGTGGAGAATTTCCTAAGATAGCAGAGGTTGATACAGCCAATATAAGCATTATAAAAGGCACCCACAGCATCAAATGTCTATTTGTTGAAAGGTCACAGCTGGCTTATGAGACAAACTACCTCCCAGTGGTATATCATTTAATTACCAGAAGTAAAACTACAAATTTGGCTAAGTTGACAGTTCAAATGAATCCCTGGTACTGTTTAGGATGTCTCATGGTTGTGAGTAAGCCTGTGAATAGTGGAGTGGAATGCCACTTGATGTTGCACATGACTGCCAAGGGCCAGCAGAGACTTAGAACAATCTTTACATCCTAAATGTTAAGAAGGCTTAGACCAATCTTTCTCAATGTATGTTGGTGGGCTACATTAGAACTAGCTGAGATGCTTGTTTAGAATTGATTGCATCCCTGGGGTCTCCTGCTCCTCCTCAAGGTCATAATATGGAAGGTAGGAGGCAGGAATGTGCGTTTTAACATTTGAAGGCTGTCATCCTTAAACTCCTGTGAGTAGTCCCGAAAAATAAAGTGGAATGCAAATATATGTACCATTTATGGTTTATTAAGCTAAAAAGAATACTTTTGAACATTTAATATATATTTTAAGTAAAAAAAAAAAGCTGTTGTTGTGAATCTTACCATCAATGAAGGGTATTTTGCAATTAAAGAACTGTAATATTTTAACAATAGTGAGCTTACAAGTCTTAAAAAAGAAGGATGACTGATATGGCTGTGACCCATATACATGCTCTAAACTAAGCCACCCTAGTCAACAATAGCATGAGGTCCAAGGTGCAGCCTGTGGTTAGGAACTGGGAAAACAGTTCATTTGTTTGAGGATATGGTCAAAGTCACCTAAGTTTTGCCAAATTTTTAAACATTGCTTAGGAAAAAACTTCATAGTGAGAACAGAGTAGGATAAATGTAATCACTCAGGCAACTGCTTGGCAGAGTAAGTATGGGTAAAATGCTCTCAACCAGGATAATTTTACACCTCAGAAGACATTTTTGGTTGTCACACTGGTGTGAAGGAGAGAGGAGATACTGGTAGCCAGAAATGCTGCTAAACATCTTTCAATGCACAAAAGAAGCCCCAACAACAAAGAATTACCTGGTCCAAAATGTCAGTGGTGTCAAGGTTGAAAATCTCTATTCTTGAGAATAACCTTCTGTAACCACCAGATTTTCAGGGTGATTCTGGACAAAGAAATAGAAAAAAAGCCCAAGAGTACAATGTCTGTTTTCTTTCAACAACAGAACAAAGCCATCGGTTAGAAGAATACAGTAGAGAAGAACCAAAGTCCTGACCATTATGCCTAAAACATTCTTTTGTCTCATAAACTGAAAAAGTCTCAGATTGGCCAGTGATATTCACAAAAGGGCAACATGTCAGTTTGAAAACTGAGATTCATTAAAGAAAATTCAGCAGGAGACAGATGAGACAAAAACAACAACAAAATGATGAAATGTCAAAAAGAGAGAGGATGGAAAGCCATGATAGAAACAGCAAAAATTACAATAAAGACATAAGTAGCTGCTTTGCTTATATAGAATAACGTGTACACTAAGGGCTCAAAATAGAAATGAAACAACAACGTGAATAACAGCTACTGTCATATTCTATATTACTTAATTTAATCCTGACAATATCACTATTGGATGGATACCAATGTGCCTGTTTTCAAAATGAGAAAACTAAGGTATTGAAACTGAACCCCTTCCTTAAATCATATACAAAAATCAATTCAAGATAAAGACCTAAGTGTAACACCTAAAACTGTAAAAGCTCTGAAAGATAACGTAGGAAATGCCATTCTGAACATAGGCTCTGCAAAGATTTTTTGACAAAAACGCCAAAAGCAATTGCAACAAAAACAAAAATTGACAAGCGGGACCTAATTAAACTAAAGAGCTTCTCCACAGCAAAAGAAACTATCAACAGGGTAAACAGACAACCTACAGATTGGGAGAATATATTTGCAAACTATGCATCCAACAAACATCTAATATCCAGAATCTATAAGGAACTTAAACAAGTAAACAAACAAAAAACAACTCCATTAAAAAATGAGCAAAAGACATGAACAGACACTTTTCCTTTGTGGTGTTGTTTAAACATTTTTTTTTAACTTTTATTTTAGGTTTGAGAGTGCATGTGCAGGTTTGTTATGTAGGTAAACTCATGTCACAGGAGTTTGTTGTACATATTACTTCATCATCCAGGTACTAAGCCTAGTACCCTATAGTTTATTTGTCTGCTAGTCTCCTTCCTCTCTTCCTCCACCCTCAAATAGGCCCCAATGTCTGTTGTTCCTTTCTTTGTTTTCATGAATTCTCATCATTTAGCTCCCACTTGCATGTGAGAACATGTGGTATTTGGTTTTCTGTTTCTGCATTAGTTTGCTAAAGGTAATGCCCTCCACCTCCATCCATGTTCCCAAAAAAGACATGATCTTGTTCTTTTTTATGGCTACACAGGGTTTTGTGGTATATATGTACCACGTTTTCTTTATCCAGTCTATCACTGATGGGCATTTAGGTTGATTCTGTGCCTCTGCTATTGTGAATAGTGCTGCACTTAACATGGGTGTACATGTATCTTTATGGCAAAACGAGTTACATTCCTCTGGGTATATACCCAGTAATGAGATTGCTGGACCAAATGGTAGTTCTGTTTTTAGCTCTTTGAGAAATCACCATACTGCTTTCCACAATGGTTGAACTAATTTACACTCCCACTAACGGTGTATAAGTGGCACTTTTCAAAAGAAGACATATATGTGGCTAACAAACATATATATAAAAAAAGCTTAACATCTCTAATAATTAGAGAAGTGCAAATCAAAACCACAATGAGATACCATCTCATACCAACCAGAATGGCTATTACTAAAAAGTCAAAAAATAACAGTTGCTGCCAAGGTGTTAAAGAAAAGAGAACACGTATACACCGCTTGTGGGAATGTAAATTAGTTTAACCATTGTGGAAAGCAGTGTGGCAATTTCTCAAAGAACTTAAATCAGAACTAGCATTTGACCCAGCAATCCCGTTACTGGGTATGTATCCAAAGGAATATAAATCATTCTACCGTAAAGATACATGCACACATATGTTCATTGCAGCAGTAATCACAATAGCAAAGACATATAAATACTCTTCAACAGTAGACTGGAAAAAGAAAATGTGGGCCGGGCGCGGTGGCTCAAGCCTGTAATCCCAGCACTTTGGGAGGCCGAGATGGGCGGATCATGAGGTCACGAGGTCGAGACCATCTTGGCTAACACAGTGAAACCCCGTCTCTACTTAAAAAAAAAAAAAAAAATACAAAAAACTAGCCGGGCGAGGTGGCGAGCGCCTGTAGTCCCAGCTACTCCGGAGGCTGAGGTAGGAGAATGGCGTAAACCCGGGAGGCGGAGCTTGCAGTGAGCTGAGATCCGGCCACTGCACTCCAGCCTGGGCGACAGAGCAAGACTCCATCTCAAAAAAAAAAAGAAAAAAGAAAATGTGATATATATATATGTGTGATATATATATATATATAATGTTATATATATATGCATATATATATACACACACACACACACACACACACACACACACACCATGGAATACTACACAGTCATAAAAAAGAAGGAGATCATGTCCTTTGCAGCAACATGGATGGAGCTGGAGGCCATTGTCCTAAGCACACTGATGCAGGAACAGAAAATCAAATACTGCATGTTCTCACTTATAAGTAAGAAGAAGGGAGAAATAGATACTACTTGAAGGTGGAGGAAGGGAGGAGGGAGAGGATAAAAAAACCTACCTATTATCCTTGGAAGCAGTGGCAGTGAGGTGAGTTGAGAATCCAGTGCTTCAGCAACTAACAGCCACTATGGCAGTGGGAGTGATGTGTATCACATAGCAGTAGAGTGCAGCTTTGTGTCCTAAGCAGATATTCCTGTCAGGGCCTTGTCCATGTTCTCTGCTGGGTAGGCCCCCATTTCCATTCAATTTTTAGAGGTTGATTCTCCAGCATTTTTATTATATCAGTAAAATTCTCCTATTTTTCCAATAACTTATTTTCATCTTAAATTAGCTAGGATCAGCTTCAGTGGCTTGCAAGCAAGAGGGCTGATTGCTTCAGTACTGGAAGGGGAAGATCGGATAACTCTTCTGAGTTATACATGGTGTTGGAATTTGAAATAAAATGTGAACAACTATCTCACCTCTCCCATTTCAGGGGATTGCCGCTCTGACCATGAGGTGTTGTTTTCAAGCTAGTGATCCTGGGATGAGGAGGGGAAAGGCAATGGAGAGGGAAATGACAGAAGCCTAGATAATACTTATCTGGCATTCAGTGGATTTACATTTCCTTAAAGTAAAATATTTGAACTTTGTCTTTTAAAATGTTATGTTATGCCCTTTCCCCCACCCCATGCATTCTTCCCCAAATTCTTCTCAAGTCCTCTTCCTTCCTGTCATCCTTGTCTCAGCTCAAATACCCCTTCTTCAGAGATGGCCTCTCTGACCACCTAAAGTGGTCTCTCATGTTCCTATCTCTCACAAATCCCATTTTATTTTCTCAATAGCACTGACCCTCCCAGATTTATTTGATTATTGTTTATGTGTTTAAATCCCCCAGTCCTGTACCCAATCCTTTCTCCAACTGTGTCCCCAATGCCTCAAACAGACCTAGCATAAAGTGAATATATTTTGGATAAATGAGGCAGTGGATGAAGCCCCAACTTCTTAGCCTTTTATATACTCTTTATACTTTCAGAATCGCTGAAATTCCTGTGTGTTTATATTCTTGCCATGTGGAGATTAGTGGGTGGGGGAGGAGGATGGACTATTTATTTAGTTGGACAATAATCCACAATTTCTAAAGGGAGAGTTTTAAAAATTAAAGGAATATCTTATCATCTATAAATTTAATTCTCTTTTATTAATGTCAAGGTACTATCAAGGAACTTTTGAAAGAGGTTGAACTGTACAGAAAACCTAGTATATGACACCGGTCCCTTTCTCACGAACATACTTTAATTTGATGCAATAAAATATCTTCATGTAAGTAATATAAAAATTGTTTTCTGAGCATATACTGAGTATCATGCACTATGTCTGTTGCCGGAGAAATCATTGTGAATAAGGTAAAACTGTCTTTGCCCTCAGGGTGCTAAAAATTTTGTGAAGGATCCAGATAAGGAAACTGTTCAAAACACATGTGATAATTGATATGACAGATCAATTCAGAGTGCCATGGGAACATACAAGAGTGGTGCTTACCCCAGGCTGGAATGGAAGGTGGGTGATAGGCAGGCAGGCCTAAGCTGAGATCTCATGGTGAGTTAGCTGCAAGCAGGAGGGATCATACAAGGGAGTCAGCAGGTGTAAAAAGGAATTACATGAAGAGGTCAGGCTGGACCAGCACATGCTCACCACATCACACACACAGAACCAGGATCAGTTCACTGATCCTGGACTCCAGGTGTCAGACACAGCCTGTTTCCTCCAGTTGAGTTCCTTCTACCATGATTCCAACCCTTGTGTGTATAAATCCTCTCAATGAATGCACAACCTACATATCACTTCTTGCAGGAAACCATTCCTGATCTTTCAGACATAAGAAACTTCTTTCTCCTTTGAACCCCTGTTGTTTATTGGTTTACTTAGAGACTATCTCAGATGGCCATGCAGGTTGTGCACTGCACAACTTACCCAAGCATGTGTGGCAGCTAGCTCTACCTACACACAGGTACTTATTCACACATCGTATCTTTCCTGCCAATCTTTAAGCAACTCGAGGGCAATTTCCATTGGCTTTTTCTGTATTTCCTTTTGTGCCAAAAACATTTCACTGGATCTGTTACCCAACTGTCTATATCAGTATGAATTTAGAATGTGAGTGATATATTAGTTCAGTGAGAAACATGAATAAAAACTATATATATTTTGGAAAATGTGTGAGAATTTGTTAAAAGTGTATCGTTAATGGTATTTAGATGTAGTGGGAGTGAGAGACTAATCCTACTCTGCCCGAAGCTCAGTTCAGCTCCTTTCTTTTTAAATTTTGAAATTCACTTTGTGTTATCTCATGACTATCTTATGACTTCAAAGGATTCACAAGAACTCAATCTGTTGAATTTACCATTGAGTAACTACGCATTGTTTTCTTCCTTTTCTTTTCTGTTCTTCTTATTTTTAACAGCGCAACAGTCATTTGAACTGTACATCTGTTAACCAGAAGGCCAACCTGACTTCAACTTTTAACTGCTTTCCTAATAGCTCTATTGGAAAGCTCTTACATCTTACCACCATCTGGTGCCACTAGCCTCTGAAATCTTTTAGGCAGTCTGTGCTAAAGGGTGTGTGTGTGTTGAAAGACATATTCAGGGATTTTTTTTTCTTGAAATTACCTTCAGTGACTCAGAAAAGTTTAGTTTGTATCTCCTATCTTTATTTTATTAAATTCAGTTAGACCATCAGGGTTATAACTGTTTTGGATGGTGTCTAAACTCCATAGAATTCTACATTTCCCTTCTGGTTTTTTTCACACACATACAGTTTCAAAAACAAAACCTCTTCTAACTCCCTTTATCTATCTTGGGGATTTGAGAGGCTCCAGGAAACATCCCCCTACCCTCCCACCCAATGATATCATTGTAGGGCTGGGAATTCCCACTTCTAGTTAATCTTTGAGGTTGCATCCCTGAAGGCAACTGTGAAAACAGAAATGTAATCTAAAAGCAGCATCACGTTAAGCTGTGACAGCTTCAATTACTTCATTAAGGGGCACATGGCTGAGGAAACAAGAAGCAGCACAATTTATTACTGACGGAAAAAAGGCAAAGGAAGTGAGTGTTGCCAGATGGTCTCAATGAAGGCTCTGGACATAAAATAAAAATGTGTAGAAAGGCATGTACACAATATTGGAACCTTGACAATTATCAACATTACATTTTACAGTTGGCAATCAATTATATAACACTTATCAACCTAAAATGTTTTTTCTTTTTTTCCCAAGTAGGTACATTTTTAAAATTATCAAATTTTCTTTCTTACTGACTCGGAACTAAATCTGCTGCATTCATAGAGAGGTGGGCTACTCGGGATGCAATAAATCCCCTCTACGTCAGGAGTGCCCTGAAATTCAAACAACATGCAATTGATTTTACCACATTTGGAGAGGTGGTATCTGGGCTGAAAGGGAGAAAACTTATGATAAGTGATAAATTATCAAGATGTGCTCTTACCTTAAGTATAGGGAACATCTTTTCCAAGGGAACAAATATCTAACACCCAGATTTGGATTTGGATTTTTTGAAAGTTTATTCATATATGTAAGTATAGAGACACTGTTTGATTAAATTTGAACTAAGATTTTACAGCGCGAAGAGCTGCTATATTTTCTGTCTTACCAAGAGTAGTGATTCACCAGATTTCTTAGAATTAGCCAAAATCAGAACATGACAAATGAATTTTCAATAGGAGAGCATGTTGTTTATTTGAAGGCTGTATGTATACATTCAGCATTTCAGAAGTAAATGCTTTAGATTATTGAACTGCTAAGTAGATCTGCTTTTTAGAATAAAAACCTTAGTATCAATTTCTTTTCTCAAAATATTTTCAAAGGAAATTATTTATTCAACAAATCTTTTTCTTAAGTAGAAGTCTATGCACTGTAATGTGCCAGATACTGTTCTAGGTTCTAGATATGACACCTCAATATGGTACCTATTTATATAGTCAGAAAGATTATGCAAAGAAACAAAGGTGATGAATTAAATGAGAATTTTGACATGAAAGATATTAAGTCTTTTTGATAAAGTTACCCAATTGTCTTATATTTTATGAATATTGGAAAGATAATACTGTTCTGAATTATGTGTTGGTAAAAGAGAAATATTCAGCTTAACCATGCAGTTCTGTCCCACCTGGCTGCTGAACCACAGTAACATGAGTGGGGCACCATCTCTTGTCTAGCTACTCTGTACAGAGACATCCTTATTGAGATGCCAGGAAGACTAACATCCAAACAGCAAATTGGTCTAGAAATGTGGGGCTGGCATAGAGAGTAAGTAAGACAGCCTTCTCCTTTAAAAATGTCTGTCCCTAAGGCATGTCAGATAGTGAAAATAACATAATTTGCTTTAATTAGAAAAGTGAAATTTTATTAACTTTTTTTTCCTGGGTAGAAATACCAAATCTCCAGATCATTATAAGGCACTTGCCCAACCGAAGTGAAATGTAAACAAAATTGTGTGTCAACGACCTGGCTATCTGTGTTGTTTATAGTCATGAGCATCTAGGGAATAAATAAATTTACAAAGTCCCCCAAAAAGGTGACATCTCATGGTGGGCATGGAGAGTGAAGAGAGATTTAAATAGAGAACTTAAAGGCCAATGTGACCTACTTCACATTTTAGCTGGGTTTGCCCTGAATTCATTCTGCCTACCCTTCAATCATTGAGCTGTTCTCAGAAATACTGAGTGTAGAGGAAACAAACTGTGAAATTTGGCTGGAAACACATGGTTGTGAAAGGGGAGTAGTAGCCAGAAAAATAATTTGGTATCTTAACAGAAGGCTCTGACTGGCCAGTCAAGTTATTTGGACCTCATTCATTTTTTCATTCAGTGAATACTTACTAAGGATTCATTATGTGTCAGGAGCTGTTTGGAGCAATGAAAACTCAGCATTAAACAAGACAAAGGGGTAGAGAGAAAAAATCAACAAGAAAATATCAGGTGGTGGTAAGAGCTATGAAGATAAAACAGTGGACAGTGATTGAGATCACAGGATTCATGGGGCTCATATGTGGTCAGGGAAGACTTCTCTGAGTGACATTTAGACTGAGACTCTGAAGACAAGAAGCAAGCATCCATAAGGAGTTCCAGGGAGAGGAAACAGGCTGTAAAGTGGGAAGTGGTTGTATGACTGGAGAATAATGATCAAGGGGGAAGGACAGTTGGAATGATGAGGTCAAGTGAGGTAGACAGCGGATCAGTTTACAGAAGGTCTCTTAGGCCATGGTAATGAGTTTGTGTGTTTCCCTAAATGCAATGGAAGGTTTTAATCAGGGATGTGATAGGATATGATCGACAGATTTTGTTTTAAAGTTCATTCTACTGCTGTATGTGAAAAATAGATTTGAGATGGGCAAGGCTACAAGCAGGAAGACTAGTTTTTGGTAATTAACAAAAAGGATATTTTCATAGCTAAATGAGAGGTGCTGGTACCTTGGACAAGGAAGATAGGAAGTGGAGCAAAGAAACAGATTTTGGATATATTTTGAAGGCAGATCTGATAGGACTTGTTCATGAAGGTTAGAAGGGAAAGAGAGGAATTAAGAAAGACTCCTGAATTTTTGGTTAATGAAATGGGAGGAAGCAGGAGGAGACTGGGGTTGAGCAGATTTGATAGGAGTCCAGAGTTCTCTGGGTGATTGGGAGCCATTTAGGTTTTGTTTGTTTGACATTAAAGTGGAAAATGACATGATGAAAGTTGCACTTTCAGGAGATGACACCTATCTGTGAGATTATGTGTGGAAGGATCAGAGATGTAGTTCTAGTCTTAATTCTAACATTAGTTAACAATGTGACAGTGAAAGTTACTTTTTTTTTTTTTTTTTTTTTGCTCACTATCGTTCATGATTGTTTATTTAAGCTTTTTAAGTACCAGAAACTAGGCAAGGAGTTGTGAACAGCAAGATGAATGAGAAATTTCCTAGTGGAGGAGCTTGCACTGAACCTGAAGTCATTAGCAAGAGCACATCTAACTCTAACACTGAGTATTATTGTTTACAGTCATGTTTCTGGCACAAGACCGAAGTACTATAGGATTAACAAAATTGGAATGCTTATTTCTGCCTGGGATTATTTTGAGTGGGCTAGGGAGAGGAAGGATTTATGCAGTCTACTTAAAGTTACCCCAGAATCCCTCTGTGTGTATCGATATGGCTTGACTGTGTCCCCACCCAAATCTCATCTTGAACTGTAGCTCCCATAATTCCCACGTGTTGTGGGAGGGACCCGGTGAGACATAATTGAATCATGGTGGTGGTTTCCTCCATACTGTTCTCGTGGTAATGAATAAGTCTTACAAGATCTGATGATTTTACAAAGGGTTTCCCTTTTTGCTTGACTTTCATTGTCTCTCTTTGCCGGCCACCATGTAAGATGTCCTGTTGCTCTTCCTTTGTCTTCCACCATGATTGTGAGGCCTCCCGAGCCATGTGGAACTGGGAGTCAATGAAACCTCTTTTTCGTTATAAATTACCCATTCTCAGGTGTATCTTTATCAGCAGCTTGAAAATGGACTATTACAGATGTGGTCTATATATGCCTCACCATTCTCTGAATACATTTTTAATTTTCCCCATCTTCTTCTCCACAGTAACTGATAGTTTTTGTTGTTTGCTTTTTAGGTCTTCAACTATTACAGCGGGGGGCAAACATTACTACATAACTTATCAACAGAGGACACACTGTCATGCGTATGGATGTTAAGCCACTTTGTAGGCAGAGGAAATATTCAGAAGAAGGCCACAGGGCATGGTGAGAAACAGAGCATCTGATGTAAAAACTACTTTCAGTAAAGCCAACTTCATTTATTTCTGTGACTCATCAGTTTGTATTTTAAAAGGCCCAAAGCCTTGCCATCAAAGATCTGAAATCATTCATCTCTAGTCCAGAACCAAGCATAGTAAAGAATGGGTACTCAAGAAAGGTTTACTCTTTGTTTTGGGGAGTTGGCAATCCTTGTTTGCTATGGTGGCTGTTGTTGTTTAATTATGACACTAAGACTAAGATAACTGAATAGAAAGCCAAAATTAGAAGGGGTAATAGGAGAAAGCCATTAATCTTCAGCTTTTCCTGTCCTGAGAACTGTTAGGTCATTGTCTTTACTTTTCAGTCCTTCAAATTGTTACTCCTTTGTTGCAACAGATTCCTCAGGGCATAATCGAAAGCTGGCAGATGTCTGCTCCTCTTTGGATAGATGAGAAAGAGCAACCAGGCCAACCACAGGAGCACATTACAGGCAGAAGGGCTGCTGTAAACAAAGGCAAAGAGGTGCCTGCAGGTCCCACATGGAAGATGATGTTTTAAAGGAACCATTCCCACCTGACCTAGTTAGAAGGCTACATATTATCATTCATTATCCAATTCCATTTTCCATTTACCATATTTACTTTTATTTCCCCAGAAACCCTTTATTTTCTGCCTAAATAGGAGACATGAGAGAGGAAGGCAGCAACTAAGGCAGATAAATCTGACAAAATAGTATCAGGATGAGGGTGAATGGCAACATGCAACAATATTTCAGGTGTTTCGGTGTGGTTTTTAAATTATTATTATTCTTTTCTCTTGAATGTTTTTAGGTGTTTTAGTGCATATAAATTAGACTATTCTATGAAACTTGCAACAAAATTCTGACCAAAGAGAGTCTATCAGGGCACACTGCCAAAGGTTCTATGCCAGGGATCCCAATATCTCTCAAAATTGCCCTCAATGGTGTCAATGGAAGAAAGGTCTTATAGGGAAAGAGAAAACACAAAAATGGGGGCAATGGCTTCTCAGTGAATTGCTGATATTCTTATTTATTCTCTCTGTGAAATGGAGCAGAGACCACACCAAGAGTCAAAAAACCCAAATCTAGACTGGCTTCACGTCTCATAGCTGAGCTGAGAGTGGAACTGCTCACATGCAGGAAAGAATGCAGGAAGCAGGAACTATGCTGTGGTATTGTCTTGCTTGGCCATCATGTCCCTGCTTTTGTAAGTGACTCTGGGCTCTTTTACTTTTTCTTCTCCATTCCTCAAGTAAATCAACTGAAGTAAACATGGTTTGTTTTTCCTTTCTTATCCGTTTTCAAAAGAAAGCACATCTTTAAAACTCTTGAAATGTTTATAAGGACTCCTTGTGCAATGAAGGGAAAATAAAAAAAATACAGATAAAGATATACATGTATCTTAAAATCACCTATAATCTCACTTCTCAAAAATAACTATTTAATACTATGAGTATTTGTAAGGAATTTCTGTCCTGAAGTTTTTCTTTCAAGGAAACGAGAAAAAAAAAAAACTTATGTCTTTTCCAACATGAACATATACATGGAGGCATTAATGTATATGTACTCATCTATAAGCTGCTTTCCTCTCTTAGCAATATGTCAGTTAACGTTTTTCAGGCTGATTGTAAAATCTCAAAATAAATTTATAAGTGTTAAATTTGAGCTTTTCTAAAAAATTTTCCAGATGGTTCTGAGAGTTTCTTGGGGCATCTCATATGAACTCTAAAAACAATCTTCTCTGCTGTTTTCCTTTGTCTCCTTCATTGCTGTATCCTATTCCTATTAACAGCCCAAGTGTGGCTATGTCTTCCTCTCCTCCCCTTTTCCGGCAACAGGATCTTTGCTGCTGGTGGTGGCATCTGATGTCTGGAAAAATGTTCCTGATGCTTAGTGCCCAAGATATAGTGGCCACCCCTTATCTGCAGAGGATACATTCCAAGACCCCCCAGTGGATGCCTGAAATCTTGGATGGGACAGAACCCAGTTGCCATCCACTGGAACACATTTCTGTTCATGGCTTCCACCTACAAATTTAATGCCTTTTTCATCTTAACTAAGCCCTTATCATACACTGTGATAAATTTTTGCAGTTTGAGGTACATCAGCAAAACTAGTACAAATTTCTTTTTCCTTCTTTACAATTTCCTGTGTAGAAGATTTGTTCTTACTATAGATCTTAGCAACCTCTGCATTTGATTTTGTTTCTTTCCTCATTAAGTCGAGAACTTTCACCTTTCCACTTAAAGGAAGCACTTTACAGCTTCTCGTTGGCCTATCTGAATTGCTAGCATCACAACTCTTGCACTTTGGGGCCATTATTAAGTAAAATAAGGGTTGCTTGAACACGAGCACTGTGATAATGCAATGGTTGATCTAATAACTGACATGGTTACTAAGTGACTAATGGGCTGGTGGCATGTATAGCATGAAAACACTGGAAAAAGAGATGATTCACATCCCAAGCAGGATGGAGAACAGCACACAGTTTAAAATTTATGAGTTGCTTATTTTTGGAATTTTTCCATTTAACATTTTTAGACTGTTTTTGACCATGAATAATAGAAAGCACCAAAAGCTAAACTTGAATCAGTGGGGACTAGTGTATATATATCTGCACTAAATGCCATGTCCTTCTCTTATTAATGTCTGAAACTAACAGAGGAGTTGTTTTTTCACTCTTAAGGTACCTGATTTTTTGTCCTTTATTCTTTCTGTTGAAGCTTCCCTTTCCCTAGTGCTTATGCATTCATCTGCTCATTCATTCAACAAATATATGAACGAGGTATTAGGAAAAAAGTAGACAGCAAGACAGACATGGTGCCTGGCATCTTGGAACTGATAAAAGAAAAACTTCAGCTGAATTAAATTGAAAGGGGTTTAATTGAGCAATGAACAATTCACGAATTGGGTGGCCTTCCCAGCCAGAGTAGGCTCAGGGACTCCAGCGCAGCCATGTGTGGAAGAAGATTTATGGACAAAAAATGGAAAGTGGCATATAGAGAACAGAAGTGAGGTACAGAAACAGCTGGATTGGTTGCAACTCGACGTTTGCCTCATTTGAACACGGTTTGAACAGTTGGCTACATTTGATTGGCTAAAACTCAGTGATTGGCACAAGTGCGGGCTACAGTCTGTTTATACTTCCACTTATTATAGTTCATGATGTACAAAGAAACCCTTAGGTTGAACTTAAAATATGTAAGGAGGCAGCTTTAGGCTGAACTTAACAGAGCCTATAGTCAAGTAGAAGAAACAACCATTAGCTGGTAAACACATCAACAAATGTGTATTTTACTAGGAAGGAAGACTGCGGATGCTATATGGAAGAATAATAGAGAAAGCACTGATTAAATTGTGGACTCGAGGAGGCTGCTCTCAGGAAGTGAGTCCATGGGTGCTGGGAAAATGAAAACCTGAGAATCAAGTACCATCTTGTCTGAAAATCATTTCCACACTGGTGCTGTAGCCCATTTTCCTAGAGGTCACTTTATGGACCCCGCCTCTCCTCTTACAATGTGCTTTTTCTCCAAGATTCCTTGTCCTTTGATGAAAGAGTTCTGCAAGCTGTCCTCCCAAATCTAATTTCTCAGAATCCTTAAATAAACTCAGTTTACAAACACAGTTTCAAATCAATTCATTTTTATACAGCTTGATGTACGGTGATGGATAGAAATAGCTTTTCAATAAAGAAAATCTAATTATCCAGTCTAGAAGATACTTATAATCAAAGAAACTGCTTGACGAGATATCTATTAGAGTGTTGGTTTTGTTGTGTTTTGTTTTGTTTGAGACAGGATCTCACTCTGTTGCCCGGGCTGGTGTGCAGTGGCACAATCACAGCTCACTGCAGCCTCTACTTCCCAGGCTCAAGCAGTCCTGCCACCTCAGTCTCTCAGGTAGCGGGGACTATAGGCACGTGCCACCATACCCAGCTAATTTTTGTGCTTTTGGTAGAGACAGAGTTTTGCCATGTTGCCCAGGCTCTGTTAGAGTCCTTATACTACTCAATGTTACTATGTAATACAACGATCATATGATAGCTTTCATAACTGTAAAAGAATAATGGGTTAGAAAGAGAAATAATTTTTTTTCCTCAAACAGGTTTCCTTTTGTCCTTTGAATAATAGAGTTTTTCACACGAGGAACAGAGGAAGACAGAGAAAGATGGAGGGAGGGAGGGAGAGAAATCACAAAGCCTGCTCCCTGAGAGAGAGACAGAGAGAGAGAGAGAGAGAGCACTAAATGGTTATAGCATTTTAAGTACCAAGGTTCTTAGTGCTCCTCAGCTTTTTCTGGCTTAATGACCTAATATGAACGAGATAAAGTTATACTCCACTACCTTTGATTTATAGAGTTAGGCAAATGTCTCCTGCTCCATTTTTTTCAGCAATTTCATTTTTCTTTAATGACTTTTCTCTCTCCTCTCCTTCTCTATACACAGACCGGGTGACAGGGGCTTATAATGGGTAATGAGTTGTTTCATAATAGAAGTTTATGATAACGTTAGCCTCATAAAGACTTCCCCCATTCACAGGAGCCATTTATGTAAATATATGAAGAAATTATAGGTCTGCCATGTCTTAGGAGAACAGCACCTGGAAGCCTGGCATTTTAAAACAGCTTTTGAGCTCCTGAGCATAACTTCCATGCAGAAATGAAAAGATATGCATACACAGCTCAGTGAGTTGTCAGTGGCATGTCGTGAATTAGAGCATCACTCAAGAAGCTGTTTCTATGCTCATTACTAAATCTGCAATTTTTTTTTTACTGTGGCACTTCATTTTATTAAAACATCAAGCTACCTCCAAAAAAATCTTATAAAACTATTTTTTCCTGTAATCCCAGCTACTGGGGAGGCTGAGGCAAGAGAATCGCTTGAATCCAGGAGGTGGAGATTACAATGAGCTGAAATTACACCACTGCACTCCAACCTGAAACTATTTTTTTCCTTAAACTACTTCAGATATAATTTCCTGTTTCTTGGGAGGCAATTCTTATAGTTTAAGTTACCTAAAATGTCACCTTGTTGTATGATTGGGTTGTTCTGCACTGGTGAATTTTTCATGTGCTTTCCCAGGCTTGATCCTGCAGTGGTCAGTGGAGTGAGAAGCCAAAAAAGAGGCAAGGGGCTGGGGTGCAGAAGAGGGTGATGTAATTACCTGTACCAACCCTGAAGCAGCCCCTTCAATTCTAGATGCTGTCAGGTGGAGATGCTGTCAAAGTTTATATTCCTTCAGCTGGACAAGATGTTGAAGATACACTTGCTTCAAGAACACCCTCATATCCTTGCCAGAATAGCACGTTCTTTTCCCTGTTACCCTGAAAGTATAAGTCTGTATTTAAGGCAACAATTATGTGAACTGTCAGTCTTTCATCAACAAGAGAGATGATATTGAGACTCATTGTGGTAATATCACTATTCCGGCATGTGTAAAACCTTGTGAAAAAGACTACTTACTGCTCAAGCAAAATTTTGCCTTTCACAAAAAAAGTCCTCTGATTGTTCAATCAGTTGGTATTGTGGAAACCTGGAACTTCATTGTGAAATGCAGTATTCCGAAATGGACTTAAAATTGACCATTTTGCAGACATAATGGCAAGTGTATATCATCAGAAATAATAATAGCTATACCATGTATTGATCGTTTATTCTCTGCCACACAATGATGCCATCTATGTGATCTTTCTTAATCCTTACGGCAACCTGTGAGTAAGGAACTGTTATTATGCTTGTATCATAGATGGAAAAGCTGAGGTTAGAAAGGTGAAGTAACGTGTTCAATTTCATGTGCCTAGAAAGTGGTGGAGCCAGGATGTGACCTCTGTTCTGTCTGATCACAAAGCTCATGCCCTAATCACTAACTTCAACCTCACAGAATTAACATTAAATGACAGAGTTTGGAAAATGATTTGGTTGGCTCAAAAGTGAAAATGTTGCTGAAGTAAGAATATAGTAGAATTTTCTTTCAGAAACTTTCAGAAAGTATTCATACTTGCTATAAACTGAATGCTTGTGTTTCCCCCAAATTTATATGTTGCAACTTAATCCCCAGTATAATGGCATTTGTGGGCGAGGCTTTTGGGAGTTCATGGTGGGGAGCCTCATTGAATGGGATCAGTGTCATTATAAAAGAGACTTCAAAGAGTTTCTTCACCCCTTCCACCATGTGAGGACACAGCAAGAGGACAGCTGTGTCTACAAACCAGGAAGCAGGCCCTCACCAGACACCCAGTCTGCCCGTGCCTTGATCTTGAACTTTCCAGCCTCCTGAACTGTGAAAAATAAGTGTCTGTTGTTTAAGCCACCTGGTCTATGACATTTTTTGTTATAGCAGCCCAAACAGACTAAGACAACGCTCATTAACTTTCTGCCTGATGTACATCCATTAGCTAGAAAATAAATATCTATTTTTGCCAGTTTTCAAAAAAGCCAATACTGCATGATTCTCAACCTGGGAAAATTAAGTGGCTTGAGATGAATGAGAATCCAGGTCATCTTTAAAATACCTCAGCGCTTTTTAGCTATTTTTAAGTTAAGATATTTTTGTATGAATCCAATAATATAACAAGAATATATTCAATAGCCATAAGCGCTGAAAAATCTCACAGTGGTTCTAGGAGGAAACTTCTGTTATTACTACAATTTTATGTGCTAAAGAACAGGCATATTAAAATACTTTAGTACCAATTATAAAATAATGGCAAACATCTATTAAGCACTTAATATGTGCCAGATACTCAATATGTGCCAGACATTCGTTTTTTTCACATAGTAACTCTAAGAACTAGATACTTCCATGTTACAGATAATAAATTTGAGATAGAAAGTCACATAACTTCCCCTAGCTCATACAAAGTATCAGAGTCATGATGAAAGCCAGGCATCAAGTAGAACCTCTATAGTCTACACTCCTGATCACTCTGTAACATGGCCTCTTCTTCTATATAGGCTTCTGTATTTACATATTAAACACACCATATGTTGCTATTATGTTTAAATTGCATATTACATTTATTTTCTGCAGTCACTTTCCATGGTGACTAAAATTCATAATGGTGGCTATGGCTCAAATTTCTCCTTTTTTCTTTTTCTTTTTCTTTTTTTTTTTTCCAGATAAAGTCTCACTCTGTTGCCCAGGCTGGAGTACAGTGGTGCCATCTCAGCTTACTGCAACCTCCGCCTCACAGGTTCAAGTGATCCTCATGCCTCAGCAACCCAAATAGCTGGGATTATAGGCATGAGCCACCAGGCCTGGCTAATTTTTGTATTTTTAGTAGACACGGGATTTTCCCATATTGGCCAGGCTGGTCTCAAATTCCAAACCTCAAGTGAATCTGCCCGCCTCAGCCTCCCAAAGTGTTGAGATTACAGGTGTGAGCCACCATGCCCAGTTCAAATTTCTATAATTATCTGATTTGTTCAGTAGCATTTTTGGTTTTTATTTCTTCCAGGACAGAATTATTATGATATTACACTTTTTCAGTCATTGATTAATTTATCCAGTGTGTACTGCCTGTGCTAGCTGTAACACACTCTACTAGACCTTTGAGGGAGTTACAAAGATTATTACTGCTTTCGGCAACCCACGACTTGAGGGAGAAGGCAGTGTGATGGAGTAAGGCACAGCTAGCTTGATGGCAGTACAAGATAAAGTGAGACAGGAACATAGGTGAGAATTAAGCATTTAGAAGTTGAAAGATGGGATTCATTTGGATCAGGATAGGGGTCAGGAAAGACTTGTGAAGGGGATGCCATCGAGGATGTTCTCAGGGATGAATCTTTGCTATCAGGGATGTTACATTTGGAAGGGATCTCAGAGACACCGCACTTAATTCTCTCATCATAAAGGAGAGAATGCTGAGAACCAGAAGCGTTGAGTGATTTCCCAAGGTCACACTCTCCCATCTGTAACCTCTACTTCTATTTCAAACCTAAACGCTTGATTAATGCTTTTTAAGAACAGTTTTGACAGATTTGTCTTGATTTTAGTACTAGTTACCTGACTCACATCTTAAGGATACTCTTGAGAACCAAATAAAATAAAATAAGATGTAGTAATTATTAAAAATCATTAAGGAAAAGTAATGCTGACTAGTCAACTCTAATGGAGAGTCTGACAGATTTACTGCCAAGTCAGGCTTGGAAGAGAAGAGGAAGTAGCAGATGGAGTTTTATGCTAGTAATGACAGCAGGTGGGAAACAGGTAATAGCAAACAGATGGGCCCCATAGTATATAAAGACCACCAACATCTCATTTTCTAGTGCTTTGTTCCCAAATAGTAGTGAGATTCAATTCAGTTCTTGTAAAAATCTTACTAAACACAAACTCACTATTAGGTATAATGTTAGGTATCACAGAGGGACAGTTTAAAAATAAAACTATCACTGTACTGAGGCTTAAGAAAAGTAGGAAATATAACACAAGTACAAAAAAATGAAAAAGAACAATGTAATACAAAAGAGCGTGAATAAATGCTACAAAAGAAACACAAAGTGTAGGATGAACTGGTCTGCAAGGGTAAAGGAGTCAGAAAGCAAAAGAAAATGTTCAAGTTAAAGAAAGGCTCAGAAGCAGGTAAATGCCAGAGAGGATTTGCTTAATTGTGAATGGCACAACACTGCTAGAGACAAGCAAACATGTGTCATGGAAGAGCAGAATAATTAGGTGGTACAGACCCCTAAACATCACTGTCTAACTTGGAACAAGACACTTAAACCCTCTCACCTTCCATTTCTTTATTTCTAAAATGAGATCGTTTCTATAACCCTTTTCAGGTTTAGGAGTTAGTAATCTCTAATATAGAATCTCCTTAAATTTCTTAGACTAATATTTCCCAAAGTATGAGGTGTGTGATCCCAGTGAAATGGCTATTTTAAAGAGTACATATGTAATATTTGTGTCAGTAATTACATAATTTTTAGTAAGGTTGGCTTCTATTTAAAACAAGTGATAGTGATTTTCATTTTTGTAGTGTTAGAAGTTTTCTTTAAATTTTTAAAGTGAAAAATGTGTATCAAGTTATAGAAAAAATTTAACTATTTCCATTGATATTTTCAATTCATACATGTTTTCTGTGCATACTATAACATAGCTGTGCTTGTTTTGCTATCATTGATTGATTCATTCACTGAACAAATACTTACAGAGTACCAACTGTGTGTCCTGCTCTAGGCAGCATTGACAACCTGGTAAACAAAACAAACAAAATCTTTGCCCTGTGGAACCGACATTCTTGTAAAGTGAGATTGGCAATAACAATAGACATGACAAATAAGTAAATTATATAGGGTCTTAGTAGGTAATCAGTGCTAGAAAAAAATAGAGCAAGACAGGAGGACTAGGAGGGCCAAGAGGTATGTGATCGATGAGATGGCCAAGTAGTCTCTTTAGGGAGGAACCATTTTATCAAAAATTTCAAAGAGAGAAGGGAATGAGCCATGTGAATATTTTAGGTGAAGAATAATATTACACTTTACTTACCACTGAGTGAAACTGATGTTCCTACATCCTGGGCTCACATATGCCCATTGTTATTAGGGGAGAAACATATTAGAACAAAGCTTACATTCATAGTGACATCACTATGCCAGGTATATTCCAATTTGAGACACAATTTGAAATGCTAGAGGGACACCTTATGGGGAAACCCAACAAGCCAGTGGATATATGGAGGCGATATTTGGAATTTGAAGTAGATTTTGGAGTCATTTTTATATCTTTTATATTTAAAGCTGTGATAGTGCCAAGAAAAAGAGGTAAAACAGAACCTTAGCAACCTGTTACTTCTGTAAGGGATGGGAGCAGGGACAGAGATGGAAGAAACTAACTTGTATTATGTGCCAGGCCCCAAGCTAGCAAAGCAGTTTGCATACACTATGCATTGATTGCACGAGAGGTAGGCAATGAATATGTAATAAACATGTTTATTTTTCAAGGAGCTTTCCAGGAGAGGTGAGAGAAGATAGTGGGGGGCAAATCTGTGGTCTCTAAAGTAAGAGAAGCTGGATGTAATGGCTCACGTCTGTAATCTAGCATTTTAGGAGGCCGAGGCAGGAGGGTCGCTTGAGCCGAGGAATTTGCCAGCCTGGGCAACATAAGGATTCCCCCGTCTCTACAAATAATAATAAGAATAAAAAGAAGTTAGCCTGGCATGGTGGCATTCACCTGCAGGCCTTGGGAAGCTTAGGTGGGAGAATCACTTAAGCTCAGGTGTTTGAGGCTGCAGTGAGCTATGATGATGCCACTACACTCTAGCCCAGGTGACAAAGCAAGACCCTGTCTCTAAAAAAATAGTCATAATAAATTAAAGTGAGAAAGACCTAGGTCCAAATATTCATAGTGGAGCTTTAGGCAACTGACTTACTTCGCTGAGCTGACTTCTTCCTCTAGACCACAAGGCCAGTGACAGTAACTGCATCACTGGGTTGTTGTGAGGCAATGTATGTCATATCTCCTGCTACATAGTAAGACCTCAGTAAATGCTGGCTATTCATTTAAAGTAAAATAAAACGATAATATGGTAGCTTACAATAACAAATGAACTGATTTTTATGGCTATGTTATTTTAAAGCCGTGAGATATTTGAGCATTTTTATTTTTATACTAGCAATGAAGAAAAAATTCAGTTAAACAAGAACTTTCAGAATTAACAAGTTTTTCTTACTTTTTGCAATTATTAAAAAATTCAAATGAGATCAGTCCTATTTTATTTTTAAAATTTGGTTGGTTTTACTCTCTCTCTTTAAAAATTGAAGATCCCTTTAGATTTTGGCTGTTCTCTGCAGAAAAATACATATAAATATACTAAAAAAATTTTCCAAAATTTGGAAATAAAGCAAAATGACAACTGTGGTATTCCCAAGTTTTGCTTGAGCAGTGTCCAGTAAGCCTGAGGAAGGTTCATCTGATTCTTGAAATATAGCTTTGCCTGATTACTGTTTACTATTGATTAGAGTTCAAATTATAAAATTCCAACTTAACTTGTAGACATTTCAACAGATGACAATGATTTTTGTCCAAATGAGATGCCAATGATTTCTCTCTAAAAGGGAGATAATACTAAAATTTATGTTTTGATTGTCATGTAGTACATTAGCCAGTTTTGAATCTAATTTAGCAATCATATTCCCGCATTCTTTCTTACACTTTCATTAGTCTCTTTTATCCTTCTTTGAACTATTTTTGACATCCCACTGGATCCTCATTAATAACTTAAGTAAATCTTTGCCATACTATGCACTATGAATTTCTATGAGAGTTACAGTTGTAACTTTTTTTTTTTTTGAGATGGAGTCTTGTTCTGTCGCCAAGCTGGAGTGCAGTGGCGCAATCTTGGCTCACTGCAATCTCCGGCTCCCCTGTTCAAGTGATTCTCTTGCCTCAGTCTCCCGAGTAACTGGGATTACAGGTGCATGCCACCATGCCCAACTAATTTTGGTATTTTTAGTAGAGACGGGGTTTCACTGTGTTGGCCAGGATGGTCTTGATCTTCTGGTCTCATGATCTGCCCACCTTTATTGTTGTTTGAGAGGGAGTGTCGCTATGTTGCCCAAGCTGGAGTGCAGTGGCGTGATCTCAGCTCACTGCAACCTCCGCCTCCTGGGTTCAAGCTATTCTCCTGCCTCAGTCTCCCGGGTAACTGTGATTACAGGAGCACACCATCATGCCCAGTTAATTTTTTGTATTTTTAGTAGAGACAGGGTTTTACCATGTTGGGCAGGCTGGTCTTGAATTCCTGACCTCAAGTAATCCACCCGCCTCAGCCTGCCAAAGTGCAAGGATTACAGGTATGAGCCACAGCACCTGGTCATACACTTATAACTTTATACTTTAACATACAATGTATCAGGGTTTAAGCAAAACCATATACACTTATTAGTTTATACAGTTATTAAAATACCTATTTATAGTATATTTTTAGTATATTTAATATATAAATAAATATTATAAGTGTATATATCACATATAATATGCATATATTTATATATAATGTATGTAATATATATTTATATATAATATGTAAGTAAATACTTATATATTACATATAAATATATATTTACCTATATATATTTATATAATTAAGAAATATATTTTTCAATTTTCAATTTATTAATTTACAGTTAAGAAATATATATTTCTTAATTGTAGTGATTTGTCCTTACAGTGCTGTGAAAACTGGTGAGGAGGTCTGAGTTTGGATATAAAGCTGTAGTTTCTGGCCTGGTGCTGGCACCTGAAGTCCACAGACAGTTGGGCAAAGAAGATGGATGGGAAGCAGAGGAAGCAAAGACAAGTTGAATGAAGGAGAAACTGGTGCCTTCCGTCATGGAGCTAAATATGCATCTGGTCGAGGATTCAGGGAAGTTGATCCAGCAGGAGGATCTGGCAGGAGCCCAGCTGCTGCCCCTCACCAACAAGGTGAGCTTGCAGATAAGTGACAACATGCATGAGGTCCAACAGTGCCTGGAGCCCTGCATCTGTCTTCCAAGCATAAAAAAACTAGATGGCTACTGCTTTACTTCCACTTTCTACGTCTTATGCAAAATGTCTCTTGAGGACCACACTGTCCAAGAAATCTGCAGAAAAGACATATGGAAGACATAGTTCTAAGCCAAGTTGATACAATAGACATCTATCACACACTATTTATCATAAGATTTGGTGAGGGATGGGGGGTTCACAGATGCTCTAAACTCCACTGAGAGATAGCCTAGGGGTTTATGAGCCTTGGGGTTATTAAAAATCTCTCTTCTAGTGTTCATGATAATAGGAATGGCATCAATGACTCAATTAAGAAAACGCCGCCTTCTGAATTTAGGCTTATCTGTGTCAATGAGTTTTAATAGCTGGAAAAATTTGTATTTTAGTTACCTTTCTAATTTTCTCTTTACTTGAGAGCCTGTCAGTCTTCTCAGTACGAAGGAGTCAGTCTGTCAGTACGAAGGAGTCACATTCTCTACAATGCCTTTTTTAAATGTAAGTTTTATTTCCAAATTTTTCAAGCAAATGCACGTATTATTAAAAATGTATATGTCACTGACTTTAGTCATAATTAAATAAAATAAATGAGTGCTTTTTCTTTGAAATCAAATGTATCAGGTAATTTTAAGCCATGGAATTGTGTTAAAGTTATTGCCATTTATTTTGAATTTTTAAACTTATTGAGTACTGGATCCTCCTTTATTCTTACTCTAGCTTTTCAGTTTTGCCCTTATGAATCTTTTGAGTTAATAAAAAACCTTTCAGTTAGATTGGCTCTTGATCTTTTGACCAATCTTCAACTTCATAGAAAGTAGGTAGCCCCTGCCCATCTGCTTACTGACACAACGAAAAGCCTTTCTATTACTAAATGCTATCTAGTGCTAGATAATAACAGCTGAGATATTGGGAGTTTTATGCAGTGCTACTTTATTGCTTTGGGAACTTCGACAACTCTCTTTTCTGAAAACGGTTTTCACAAAAAAATTGCTTCAAAGGGTTTCAATAAACATCTTCCCATTGTCAGATAGTTCTCAAAATCTTACATCTTGTAATGAATGTGATTATACAAGTTTACATAAGCATCGATAAAAAGAAAAGTCTTTTTCTTTTTACTCATTGTCCAATATGTACCTGAGATACTTTCTGGTATTATATCATGGAAGCAAAAAATAGCAGTTGATGGAAATATGGTATCAGGGCAAAGAGTGATTTTAGATTTTTAAAACTATATTCATTCAAAAATTATGTCCATTAAAAAAATAATTCCTATAGATATTTAGTTAGAAAGTAAACAAGACTTCTTAGGTTCTGGCCTCATAATCTAAACAGAACGTTTCATTCATGTATCTTATCTGTAAAATTGCATTTGAAATGTCTTAATTTTCGTGGAAAATGACCTCGTTTTAATTATTGGTCTTCTGGACTTAGGCATAGCATAGTGCCCTAAAATAGACAATACTCAATAAACACTTGCTGCGTGAGAAAGGATGGAACAAATGAATAAACAAATTTATGACGCTCTCTAATTTCTAACATCAATTCATGTATTTATTCCTAAAGTACCTCCTCTAAACTGAGGCATAACCTTATTTCTAACCCAATGTGGCACACACTGTTGATACTGAGAGATGCAATGCAACTAGCTCCCTGTGGCAAGTCTGTAGGATCCCACAAATTACCAGGAGTCCAGAAGTTCTGGTCCATTCTCAGAAGAATTCTCTAACCAAAGAAAACCAAAATCATGTTATCGCCATCGCTGACGGTTCCAACTGCACCTGAGGACTGCTCTTCACTATCTTACCCTCGAGTTTAAACCCTATATTGAGCACCAACCTGCGCCCCCCATCTTAAAATCCCATTAAATATCTAATGCATTCTTTGGCTTTCCCATATTAAAATAACTTACTACACACTCAAGCATCAGTTTCTGATTTACCTCACTCTGAAACATCTTCTTGTGTTTTGCTAATCTCAAGACTTCTATACAAGTCTACCTGGGAGGACCTAGACAGAATTAGCCCTACAAAAACTAGGAAGGAGGTATCCTTTGCCTTGTGCACATTTCCCTCTTCCCATCTTATCTTCCACCACACTCTCCTTTCAAGCTATAAAAACACACTTTTTCTTGACTATATGGTTATACTTTTCAAATATGTGTGTGTGTGTACATGTGTGTGTTTATGGTAATGCTCCTCTATAAACACACAGAGATGCACACACATGCACAGAATATATAGTTATCTTTTTCAAATGTGTGTGTGTGGATGGTAATGCTCCCCCTCTATACACATACACATATACACACGCATGCACACACACAGACACATATGCACAGATACACATTTAACTTTCAGTGGCTTCCATTCCTCTTAAGATAAAGACTGAATCCTAGCAAGGCCTCCATGCCTCTGCGTGCTCTTGTCCCAGCCTACTGTCTCTCTCCCCATTGTCTCTGCCATCCATCCACACTGCATCTTTCCGTTTCTAGAATAAGCCATGCTCTCTCCTACCAAGAGAAGGGTCTTTTAATATACTGCTTTAAAAAATAATTTGTGTTACAATACACATTACCTACAATTCACCTTTTTAACCATTTTAATGTGGACAACTCAATGGCACTTAAGTACATTCACAATGTTGTATAACTATCACCACAATCAAGTTCCAGAGCATTTCATCATCCCCAAAGAAAATCCATACCTACTAAACAGTCACTAGTCATTCCCTCCTACTCCCAGGCCTGGCAACCATTCATCTGACTTCTGTCTCTATGGATTTTCTATCTCTATCTCTATGGACATTTCATATAAATGGATTTATACAATACATGGCTTTTTGTGCCTGGCTTCTCTTTCACTTAACACAGTGTTTGTGATGTTCATGTTGTAGCATTTATCGGTACTTCATTTCTTTTTATGACTAAATAGCATTCCATTTTACGGATATTGAGCATACTGTTAATTCGCTCAGAATGAGTTTCCATCCTTCTCCTCACCTAGCTGTCTCTTGTTCATCCTTCAACTGTCAGCTCAACGATTACTTCCTCATTGGACTTTCTGAGACCCCGGCCTAGATGAAGTCACAGACTTTTTAAGGCCCAGCTTTCTCTTCTACATAGCTCTTCTCTCAGTCTGTAATTAAACACCCATTTAGGGGTTATTTGACTAATGGCTGTCTCCCCAGCTGGAATCTAAGATCCATGAGGTAAGAAATTATGTCTATGTTAGTTCCATATCATATTCCCAATAGCTTTTAGAGGGCCTGGTACATAAATAAACTTTTGTCAAAAAAATGTTGTTGAAATTATTTCCTAGTAAGAAGTAAATAATTGGCAGCAGCTTACTGTTCCTTCATTCCCAATGGTATTTTGAGTTTGAATAGAAATAGAGCTGTCATAGAGAAATTTCATGGTGGAATTTCCCCGGCAGAGAATAAAGGCTGGATTGTTTTAGGGGAGAGACTTCTTCCTGCTCCTAAATTGCACCACCCGATGCCTATGCCACCTGAAAGATCAGTTCTTGAGTCACCATTTCATTCACTGTAAATATGTACTGCTTCCATTTTATCCAAACTGAAAAACAGGCATATTTGGTTCTATTAACATTCTTATTTCATCACTAGAAAAGTAGTGACCTGCTGTAAGTAATTATCCCTCATCCATCTTTCCTCTCCAATATTTATAATGTAAGCCTGATTGAAATTTGATGGGTTTCTTTGATGTCTGCAACTGAAGGATGCTTTTATTTGTAAATGGGATTGTAATTGTATGTTGGAATGTACCCTTCGTTAACTCAATGGCGCTGTCTTTTCCCAATCTTTTCCTGATATTCGTAATGGGTTTAAAAGTAGTCTTTCCTCTTTCATGCCCTTACGTTACCTCATACATAAACCATATCCTTTGTGCAAGTGTTTGCAGTCTACACAATGCTGTCCTGTTTTGGAGTAATTATATCTGGAAAACAGCCAGTCATTATGTTCTTAAACTGATGGCAAATTCTTCTCTAGTATTTACAGACAGATGACAATTAAATTGAGGCCCTGATACAGTAAAAGCACAATTTAACAAATTTACTTGGTGGCAGCATTTTTATTTAAATTTTGTTTAATTACTCATGAGAAAAATTTTCTCCAGAATGATAGTTTTATGCTCTAAATGAGCTGCCTGATATTTTTATCAATTAGGCATCAGATTAAGGGACAGTTGTGCCAAGTGAATTGTATCATTTGCATGTAGAATTACTATTATTTCAGTTTTTGTTTATTATCCAATTGATTATGTCAACCCAAAGAAAATTGGATATTTTTGTTCCAGGTATAGCTGAAGTCCTCTAATGTTTTTTTTTCTCCCCAGGTGGGGTCAGAGGGGCTAGATATGGATAAAGTTAATCCTAACTTTAGGCTATTCTCTGAAGGTTGAGCTGTGAACATGTAATGGCTAAACATAAATATATTTCAAGAAACCTAAAAAATATCAAAAGTGGTTTCTGGCCTCAGGGATTGTCAATAGCCTGATTAATTCTACTAACATAGTAAATTAAAGAGAGATTATTTAGCTAGAGAGGCATTGTCGGAAATGGAGCGCCAGAGGCAAACATTGGTAATTTAGATCTTGGTATTCAAGACTGACTCAGATCTTGGTATACTCAGCTTAGTAATCAATTCCCAATTGTGTAGGTGGCTACTGGAGTCTCATAAGGTATGTGTTTTTTTTAAATAACACACAAAATCTCATATGTTCTGATCATAACTTGGCATCCCGTGAATCTTATCTTTACGTGGATGGTAAGAGAATGTGCTAGTCAGGTTAATGTGATGGCCCATTCATCTTGGGTGTTGTAATTCTCATTGTATAAATTTAAAGATTTTTCTGCTTTTATATACATCTTTGTGATGTTTGAGAGAAAGAGAAGAATATAATCTAACCGGACCAACTTTGGAATATAGACCAGTTTAAATTTTTAAGCTTGCAAGATTGAGAACAAGGACCTAAACACTGATGAATTCACCAAGAAAAAGTCAACCAGTAGGCATCTCTCTGCCCTGAGAAGGGTCAGCTGTCTCTGCGCACACAGCACTGTCTCCCTTACTGTAGGTCTTCTTTGAATTTATTTATTTTATTCTTTCACTGGCTTCTGTAAGGGGATAGAGAGGCATAATAAGAGTCATACATACACACATACAAAAACTAAACACAACAAAAAGTCTTTAGAATTCAAGGATCCCAAGTTGGAATATTCTTCCTGCCTCTGTCAAATGACGTTAGACAAATGACCTTTTTTTTCAATTTCCTCATCTCTTTAAACTTGAAATGCTACCTATCTTTTTATTTGTTTTGAATATCAAATTAAAACTGTTTTAAAAATGTCAGCCTAATGTGAGACTGACATGGAGTAACCCTCAATTATTCATCTGCTTGGCTTTCATTTCATTCATTCTTCTTTTCTTTTTTTGAGATGGCATCTCTGTGGCCCAGGCTGAAGTGTAGTGACGTAATCTCGGCTTACTGCAAACTTGGCCTCCCAGGTTCAAGTGATTTGCCTGTCTCAGCCTTGTGAGCAGCTGGGATTACAGGCACACATCACCACACCTGGCTAATTTGTGTATTTTTAGTAGAGACAGGGTTTCACCATGTTGGACAGGCTGGTCTCAAACTCCTGGCCTCCAGTGATCCACCCGCCTTGGCCTCCCAAAATGCTGGGATTACAGGTGTGAGCCGCTGAAAAAAGTTGACAGTTATATCCAGTTCTCTGTTTTGGAAAGGTACGATTATAAAATTGTATTTATAAACTCTCATTTTTTTTGTTCCTAGAAAGAAACTACAAATAATCACACATATTGGTCACTGGATATTCGCTCCTGTCTAGACTTAGAAAATTAGGAGGTTTTTGCTGTCTGTGGCACTGCAGCCTAGACAAGTATAGAAACAGCCTCAAAGTTGGGGCATGTGCCAGGAATCTCCTGACACTGCAACACTGTGAACATATAACAAAAATACAAAAACACAAAGATAATCACGTTCCCACATTCAATTCGGGTATATGGCTTTTGAGTAAGCCTGTCATCTATTTTAAATATGGTCTTTTAATAGACCCTGTTTTCTAGTTCTGTTCCCTGAGTAGCCAATTAACAGATCAACATCCTCCTAAGACGCCTGTCTTTCAGGCTTTGGCCAGCACACTATGGTTTTTAAACCCACTCTTAACATATCACCCCATGCCTAGGAAAGAATAACTTATTTCCATTTACTGTAATGGAATAACCCGTGAAAAGACCTATTTAGAGCTGCATGTCAGATACTTTCATTTGCTCAAAGTGGCCTTTCATGCAGAAACATGTTTGGTTTTTTTTTGGAAGATGGAGTGTTCTTCAATGTTGATGTTGGAAGACTCCAAAAGTGAGGTCTGTGGCTTTTCTAATTATGCAGGATTTTAGTATAAACCAGTAGGCAGATCTTAGCTAAATCTGCCCAACAGAAGACTGTCTCCAGCCAAACGACCAACTGAAAGGTCAATGTAAATACTAAGATTATTAAGCAATAGCAGTTGAAGAAAGACATTCAGCTGTGGTGGAAGGACTCTTGCAGGGTGAAAAAGAAAAAAGGTTGTTTATGTACTGTTCCTCCACTTCTTCCCAGAAAAGGTTTCTTGAACTTCCTCCTTTTTCACACTGGGGTTTTATTGTCTCACATTGTCTAGAAAGAAAAAAAATGGAATTTTTCAGTGGTAACACATCCTTGAAATTTGGGGTTTTAAATTCTCTAACTGCGGCTCTTGCAAGGAAGAACACCAGAGTCTCTCATTATCTTAATGGCTTCCCTCTGCTGCTGGGCATGGGCCTCATTATAGCTTGGAGTCTCTTTAGGGACTGTGCAGGTGCCTTTTTTTCAGTTCAGGTGGGCAGGGTGGAAGTCATGCGTAGAGCACACTCCAAAAAAGAGCCCAAACTGCTCCACTGACTTCCCCATGCACACTCTTGGAGTTATTTCCACTAATAAAAGCAGAATAGAACATGTACCAAATCAAACCATCAAACCACTGATTATATCTACTGAATGTCAGAGAACGTGCTATTTATTGCATACATAGCATGTATTAGCTAAGATGATGCTCGTTAGCTAATGAAAGCATATTATCGTTCATCTCAACCCCACACCTGCTCAAGAGGTCTCTGGGGCTGTGCCCTCATTTCCTATTGCTGCTGTTTTCATATCTTTAGATTCAGTACTTCCCCATCTCTGAAGTGACTCCATGTGGTACTTGTGTGTTTGTATGTGAGCATGTATTTTATATCTATCTATGTATCTATCTCTTTATATTTTAAGCACAGATTCCAAGGCAATTCTCTTATGGACATATTCTCCTGGATCTCCCAAACTGAACTCAGTGTCATTCATTCCCTCTCAAATATTCCTTTCTTCTTATGTTCCATGTCTCCGTATAGCACACTGTCATTCACTCATCATGTTTGCTTTCTTCGCTTTTCACTCTCCAAATCCCATTTCTGACCACCTTATCTGCTCCCCACGGAATCATCACATTGCTCAATTCATTTCCACTGGGACATTTATCACTGATTTATACTATTGGGTTAATTGCTGGTTTACTTTGTGTCATCTGTGTCTTTTCTCTAGAATATAAGCCTCAAGAAGGTAGGGTTCTTTTCTGTGTTATTCCCTACTGTGAACCTAGAACAATGCCTACAACATAGGCATTGTTACCTATAAACCCTGTAAAAGTTTATTCATTACATGAATGAATCAAAAACTGTCTCATTGATGCTATTGTTTTAATGTCTTGCAAATCACTTTTTAAAATCCCTGTTGCTGCCACCCTAGTTAAAGCCAGTATGTTTCTCATATCTGTGACTGCAATAGCCTCTGAGCAGCTCTTCTTGCTTCCACTCTCACCCTTCTCTAGATTGTTATCTGCCTGGCAGGCTGAAGTCTTTCTAAACTGCAAACTGGCTCCTGTCATTGGTCTCCTTAAAACTCTTAAGTAGCTCCCCATTACAATCCGCTTTGCAAACTTTTCCACAAGCATTTCCCCAATGGCAAAGGAGAGAGCAGGCCTGGGATCTGAAGTTACCTGTCACAAGTACAAAATATCTTAGGAGTTTTATAATTTATCTTACAAATGTATGCAGATTTTGCACTCTACTTCTTTAGTAATAAATATTTTAAATTACTCACCACTTAGCAAAAACAATGCTCCAGGAAGATATTTCTTGTTTATCCTGTGGTTTTGCAATATGGACACCAGGATATCAAAGTCTGAGAAAGGCAAAAACAGATTAAGATCAGATAAATTACTTTGATGCATAAAGCCCTTCAAAACCTGGTACGTGATTCTCTCTCCCTTCTCACCTTTTGCTATTCTCTCACACCCACCTTCCCCAGGCTGGCTCATCTTAGTGCCACCCTCCTCTCTAAGACTGCTTTAGGTCTCCCTTCTGTGTTTCCCCTCAGGATCCTGTGCCTTGTCGTCTGCACATTATCAGTCCTTATTGTTTATCTCTGTGTCTGTAGCACTAACTTTGAGGAAAGGAGATGCGTTATGTTCATTATTAGCCAAACCTGGTCCAGTGCCTGGTAGATCTCAAACACACAATAAACATCTACGGAATGAATTAGTGAATGAGTCAATGGATTACCAATTATTCCAAGTAAGTGCTCATTTGAAGCTTTAAGGATGCTGATATCTGAGATTAAGCGACATTCTATTTCAGTAGCCTTCCCCCATCTGTTACTCCATCCTTCCCAATACATACATGTAAGAAGAGAAATTTATTTAGGGTTGATTTGATTGACAAAGAATTGAAAACTGCGATAATGTCTAGGACCAAAGCAGTGATTCAAATTTACTAAGAGACATGTAAAGTTCAAAGAATGATCCTTTTCCCTGGAAACTGGAAGGGATTTTTGAAAGCACAAGGACTCCCTAGCATGAAGCAGCAATTAAAGAATGGATATTTGGTAACATCATTGTTTCTGATTTAGATGGCAATCAAATGTCATTTGCAAAGGTTTCAAAGGAAAGTTGAGCCCATGTTTAAGAAAATACTCAACCTCGTTCCATTTGTCATAGAGAATCATAACTCATCTATCCACCTATCTTTTCTGACATTTACTATAAAATGTCACTGGGACTGTAATATCTAATTGGCCAGGCTATTTGAATGATCTGATGAGCTAGTTTTAGGGTTCAATGTGTCATTAAAAAAGAAACCAGACTTTTCTAGTGGAGTACAACTAGTGGAGCCTCCATAACTTCAAAGTCTCTTAGAATGGTTTTGGCCAAAGTCAAACATCCTCTGCATTTTATAAAATTTTTGGTTATGCGTGACAGATGCTCAATGGGAAAGTTCTGCAGATGGAATCTTTCTACAGAGGGAAGTGGTTTGCTCTTATTAAAAAGTCTGAATGGGGACCAGAGAGAGAATGAAGAGGAAAAGGAAGTCACAGAAAAAGTTCTGGCTGCAAGGCCATCCCTAGGCACCTGACAACATAGAGCAGTTGGCAGAGGATTGAAGTTAAGCAGCTGAGTCCTGTCCTCTGAGAGCTTACAGTCCCCAACCAACTGACTCAAATACATGATTAAACAGCACTTGGCCAACTATACAAGTATTGAACCATAGCCAAAATAGGTTTTTTTAAAAATAAATTCAAATTAAAATGCTTCCCACTGCAGTATGGAATATAATTGAGGTATCTTCTTTTCAACTGGTTAACAACGGATCCTTCCTGAAATATTCAACCCTTCACTGGCTTAGAAGGTATTCTTTTTTATTTATCAGATATGATTTGGGGGATGTTTAACACATGGGACTCATGGTTTAGTGTGTTTTCCAATTTTGTTACAGTGTTTCCAGTCAGGACAGCCTTAAAGGAAGCATTGCATATTTTATTAATTAATTAGTCATAATGAATTCTTTATTTCTGGTGTTGGCAAAGGCTGAAGCAGTCTGTTTGGCTATTGTTACACAGCCTGGTTTGCAGGCATTTCCTCCTGAGATTGCCAAGGGCAGCTGCTAGGGGGTCACAGCAATTCCTTCAGCCAGTACTGTCCCTTTCCCAGACACACGTCTCTCCTTTCAACCCACAAGTGAGGATGCAGCAGAGTGGGCCTGGGCACGGGCTTCACCCCAAACACAGCCAGAACACTTCGTTTTTAATCTGACCTTTTCACACAAGTTTTTTGTTTGTTTGTTTTTTGTTTTTTGTTTTTTTTAAGTGTTCTATAGCTGAAAAGGTTTTGGAAAACTACTCAATAAATAGAAGATAGATAGATAGGTGGATTGATAGACCATATAAACAGAATATTATATTCTACAAAAGCTGTTGCTTCCCCATAAGGCTTTTTGAATTTAAACTCCTCCTTCATCAACACCAAATATTAAAGATACTACTTCGTACTGGCCTGGTGCAGTGGCTCACACCTGTAATCCCAGCGCTTTGGGAGGGCGGGGTGGGCGGATCACTTGAGGTCAGGAGTTTGAGACCAGCCTGGCCAACATGTTGAAACCCTGTCTCTACTAAAAATACACAAATGAGCTGGGTGTGGTGGCAGATGCTTGTAATCACAGCTACTCATGAGGCATGAGAATTGCTTGAATCTGGGAAGTTGCAGTGAGCAGAGATCACACCACTGCACCACTCCAACCTAGGCAACAGCCAAGACTCCATTTAAAAAAAAAAAAAAAAAAAAAGACTCCATTTCAAAAAAAAAAAAAATTACTTCCTACTAAAATAAAAAAGAATAATGACTCCCAAATACCTAATGTCTATCTGTTCCTCTAAATTAGGGGTTGTGCTTAAATTTACTAAATTTATATGTTTATTTCAGATAAATTAGGCTGAAAACCTTTGTTCATATCAGTACTGTACAAGTGACTTCCATTAATTTATTTTGTGAAGGAAATTAAAACCTGTGACCATGACATGTAAATTCATTGAAATTAAATGCAAATAAATCGTCTTGTTATGTTCTTCTGTTTCAAGACTGAGGTTATTGACTGACACATAACGTTGAGAATCCATTTCCCAAGCACTTTGATTGACAGGCAAGACAACACAACAGCAGAAAGCTGGCTGCCTGTTTAAAAGCCGTGCTCCAAATACAGGCTATGTTGATAGAACTGACTGCTGCATTTTTCTGCTTTCTGGTGAGAAGATAATCCTCTACCTTCTATTTACAGGATATTAATTTTAAGTACCTGTGAAATGAAGTTCTTAAAACCTAAGATTCCCCAAAACTCCAGTTATCAACAAGGTTATATAGGAATCCAAGCCAGGCATTTGGAGTAGATGCTGAGATCTCCTCTCCCTCACACCTTTGCTGACCCCAGCTACCTGCAATCTTGCCAGGACCATTCTGGAGGTGAAGTGATCCTTTTTATTTGTAAAAGATCTAGTAAAGTATACAACAGTTTATTCTTTTAATTTTAATGGCAATTTACATACATACATACTTGTGTACTTCATAATCAACTTTCTTTTAAAATATGTGAATTCTTTGTAGGAAATGTTTCAATTTAAAAAATTAAATCCTTTATGAATATAAATTTAATATTCATTTCCTTCAACTTCTTTCATCTGAATTTCTTTCTTCCCATTATCCCTTTTTCTTCTTAGCTAAACCATCAAATGACTCTCCTGCTATTTTACATTTTGCTGATAAGCAGTTCCTGTAATTAATAACCTTATCTTTCTATATATGAAAAAAACAAATTTAATGCATTTTAATAAGGAGGTTGAAAGAACAAGGAGACATTTTATTGCTGTGTTGATTTTGATAAGACTAGAAATAACCTGGTTGTCAGGTGATGGCATATTGATGTTGGTTGCATTTGTGCACACATTTTTGGTTACTCTTGCTGTTTGTACTTCAGTATTTCTTATAAATATATTTCTGAATGGGTGTATAATGTAGATTTCTTTAATAAGCAAATCTCACTGAATAATGTGATGGTTTTAGGCCACTTTATCATTATGTATATCTGATTCTAATCTTGTGTTTGCAGTTATCAGCTGACCAACCAACTGGGCTGAGAATCAGAAGATTTGGTTTTAAGACCAGCTCTTCCAAAAAATTGCTCTTAGCCCAAGGAAAACATCCCAATTGCTATTTCCTTATTTATATGTGGAGGTGGAGCACCAGGAGACTACCTAAAAGAGCTCTAATATCTAAACCAGAGCTAGTATTCTACGACTCCAGCTAATTCATTAAAAAAAAAAAAAAAATCCTGCGTTAGGCTTTTAAAGTTGAAGATCCTTTGGAATGTGAATAATCAGGTCTCTCTCTGGGGTCGAAATTTTGTACATCCCAAATGAAGGCTGAATAAAGCCTATTCCTTTGAAATTAGTGACGTTTATGAGCTCATGAAGGATTCATAACAGAAAGAGCTCTGTGATGGGCATCAGGGTTGTTCCCACCCTTGTTTCCTGTCCACCCACACACTAATCCCGTGATGTGGTTACATCTGTAATTTCATTATGCAGAGAGGAAAACTGTGTTGTACAGAGTGGTTAGTTGTCTCGGGCAGGGCCGGAGAGGGTCACGCAGCTACAGAGGGCCGAATACAATTCTCGATATTCCAGACTGTGGTGATTTTTGTTAGAAATCTTGGGGTCACTTTGGGAGGCCGAGGTGGGTGAATCACGAGGTCAGGAGTTTGAGACCAGTCTGGCCAACATAGTGAAACCACGTCTCCACTAAAAATACAAATAAAAAAAAAAATAGTGGGGTGGCGGACGCCTGTAGTCCCAGCTACTTGGGAGGCTGAGGCAGGAGAATGGCGTGAACCTGGGAGGCGGAGCTTGCAGTGAGCCGAGATCGCGCCCCTGCACTCCAGCCTGGGCGACAGAGGGTGACTCCGTCTCAAAAAAATAAAAGAAAAAAAAAAAAAGAAATCTTGGGGTCACGGTTCCCAGGACTGTGTCCTCAGCTCAGGAGTAGGAAGTGAATAGGAGTGAATACCTAACGCTGCTCAAACACGGCTGTTCTCACGCTAGCAGAGGGATGGTTGATTGGGTATCGGGGCATCTTCTCCACTAGACTGTAAGCTTTTATATTACCGAGTGTATCCATATATTCTTCAGGGCAAGGAAAAGATTTAAAATTGGTGTAATCTGCTGTAGTACCCAGGACTGTGCTGGGCTCCCCAATATTTTTCAATTCTGTGACACTGTAGGCAATCAATATAAACAGGAGATGAGGGTAACAGTAGAAGTAGAAAGGGGTCAGATGTGAGAATGGGGAAGTAGAGGGTACTACACCCACCTCAGTTCAGTAAAACAGAGCCCCTTCCGCTGGCTGATTGGTGAATCACTGGGGCTGGCTCCAGGAACAATGAGAAGTCTTGGATTTGGTGCCCTTCGGTGAAATCGTATTCCTCCTCTTCCTTACTGGCACCAGCGCCTTTTGAAAAGCATGAATGCTGAGTTAATCCTTCAGGGTCCCGATAGTTCTTGTTCAAGTAAAGTTCAAGGCCAGGGACTGTCTTTAATTATGGCTTAAGGAAACAATGCCTCCCTTTTGACACTCTATGTGGTTAGTGATACTCTTGCTTGAAGATTCATGCAGGTAAAACCAAAAGGGGTTTCTATAGTATTTAAATCCATCTTCAAACACCACTAACCACTCCCTCTCCAATACTCATCTCCTGCTTCCAAGGGCAAAACTTAACCATCAAATAACATCACATATATGTTTTGGGCCTTGTGTTTTGTACCCTACAACATGTATGACTATTATACTGATGAGAGAAAACAAAATGTTTATGTAAATAAGTTTTTAATCACTAAATTCTAATGATAATCAAACCAAAACAACAGATTATTTTTCTGAGCATTTGGTCACAGCTTCAACAAAAATTCTTTCTTTAAGAGCTTATTGTAAAAGGATTTCACCTGCATTTATAAAGATGTCTTCTTTCATTTATTCTTTGGCAATTCTGATTAGTAAAATTACTGGCATTTCTCTTTTGCTGTGCTCAGCAAGTTAATACAGCATCATCATTGATTTCTGCCACATGTTACAGCAAACATACTTATTTCTCTTTTTTTCTGCCAAAGAAATAAAATCTTTATGTGCTCTGCACGTGGGTTAGGGGAGCTAACAATGGGCTGATTGTTCCAGTCTTGGTGCTGCCTAACCTTGGAGGTAAGGACTGTTACTCTTTCAAGCACTGTCCTCTAGTGTGGAAAATAAATATTAGCACTTTTACAGCAAGCATTGCTGCTCAAGAACTGCTGCTTGATAAGTGCGTGCCTTCCACCAGCACACTCAGTGCTTTTCCTGGGAAGGTATTGACTCCTAACCACATGAGTTAAAGTAATTCTTAGTGGGACAATTACTGGCAACACATGCACCTTTACCTAACAGTGTTAGGTCATCAGAAACCACTGAGTAGATGAAAGAAATGGGCTTGTAGTGCAGCATAGATCCATCAGCTTGTGATAAAATGCAGGGAAAAAAAAGGGGGGGTGAGGGCACAGTTCATCTATTTTTAAAAATTAGTATTTCAAAAAGAGTACTGGCCAGGCATGGTGGCTCATGCCTATAATCCCAGCACTGTGGGAGGCTAAGGTGGGTGGATCATCTGAGGCCAGGAGTTTGAGAACCAGCCCGGCCAACATGGTGAAACCCCATCTGTACTAAAAATACACAAAAACTAGCCTGGCGTGGTGTCGGGCACCTGTAATCCCAGCTACTTGAGAGGCTGAGGCAGGAGAATTGCTTGAACCCAGGAGGCAGAGGTTGCAGTGAGCGGAGATCATGCCACTGCACTCCAGACTGGGCCACAGAGTAAGACTCTAGTATATTAAAAAAAAAAAAGTGCTATCATTTTTGACAAACTGGCTATTCTGAAATTAATTTCTGTGTGAAGCACACATACACATTTCTTTGAATCCTTGTATAACTCAGCTCTGACTGGCTGTTTAATGGAATGGTTCTGGCTATCCACATTTTCCAGGTTATTATCTCTTAATTTCATTTAGTATGATGCCTGGCTTTGAAATCATAGGTAAATATTCAACAATGTCTGTTGGGTAAGATTTTAGGCAACTAGATTCAGATAGACCTGGGTTAAGCATTCATTGGTTAGTTGGCCTTTCTAAGCTTCAGTTTCCTTTACGGTAAAATGGAGATCATAATAGTGCTTTCTTTCCTTAAATAATTTATTTTATGAACCTATGAGGCTTGAAAAATATTTAACATAGTGTCTGGATCTTCACAAACACCAAATAAACATTAGAAATTATTTTATATATTTTTGCATTTTTTTTGACATGGCCTCTAGAAAACTTTCTATCCACCATTCAAGCCCCAAATGACATTCTTCTAATAAAACATATAGTAGACTATTTACATTCATTACAGAGTTCACTTGTATGAGTTCCTTTTACTGTATTTGAAAAAGCCTTTGCTCAGTGTGCACGTTCAGCTGGACCCGTGCTTCCTAGCTTCCACTGAATTTTTGAGTTTGACACCTCCTTAGGGGACAGTTTCATATCAGGTGTCATTTCACATTAAGAAGCCAAATTTTGTGGCTGCTTATATACACTCAAGAGTATGAACACAGTCAAGTTGACTGTTATTGTTGTCAGTTCCCAAAATAGTGACCCGACCTCCATGCCCAAAGGAGCATAAACCACAGACTTGTAAAAGGGGTACTCCTGGGAAGCTAAGGTTGGGGGATAATCTGCAAAACACTCATACCTTTCATTGCTTCACAGATTATATCCAATGTCCTTCAAGGTTATAAAAATAGTTTACAGAGCATCTCTACCATAAATGGTTCTGTCCTTTCATGAAAGAGGCCAGTTGTTTAGCTGGAAATGTTTCTGCAAGGCTATAGTGGCTGACGGGAGATTCAGCATAGCCAAGCCTTGATACAAACCATCTGCTTTTCTCTGAATGGTGTCCTTGAGTCTTCGTTCTTGCTCGGTGTCCTGTGAAAGGAGCTGAAGCTGCTGCCACCTGATCCCGGTGTTTCATTATTGCCTGTCCCTGACCTGTGAGTTGACTTTTCATTGTCCTTTCTCTTAAAAGCAAAGCTCAGGTCTCCCTTGGGCTAGAGAAGGGTGATGGTTGAGGTTAGAATGGGGGTCAAAAATCAACAGAGGAATCCAATTACTTCTTTGCTGAAGCAAACCAAGCACAAATTCTCCAAAGTTAGGTAAACAGACCTATGTGCAAGGTGGGGATAACTGAGTGGAAAGCAAAAGGAAAGAGAAAATGAGGCAAATAACCTCCAAACATGTTTCTCATAACTAATATCCTGGTGCAATTTAGAGAAATGTCAAAGTTTATTATTGCACTTATTAGAGCTAGTGAGCTCCCAAGGTAAATGGAGAACTAAAAGGCCTTCCTAATGTTATATTAATTCTTATTTTAAAAACTGAGGACTTCATGTCTTCTGACCAGCATGCAGCACATTCATAGAAACTAAACTCTTACTACCACATGTGTTTTTATTTTTAAAAAACAAAGTGAGAACAGGCTAACACTTCAAGCTTTCCTCAAGCAAAGTGTTGGACTAGTTCAGATGGTTTTCGAGAGAGTAACTGCTCTTCCTTGGACATTATAGGCAGGACTATTCTAGAAGAAAAATCTGCTTTGAATCACATAACTAGTATTGTTTTCCAAAGAGCAAAAGTAGTTATGAAGATGGGCAAAGGACTAGATTTAAAGAATCATCATGAACCTTTTATTAGAAATCTCTAATAAGGAGGAATAATATTGATTCTGACAATATTTTTTTCAGAAGGTGACAAATGAGTTGTTGACAGGATAGTGAACTTCATCCTAGTTATTTAAATTAACATTGGTATAGTTTTCTTTACACTTACAGCTTATAATTTAATTGTGCACATGACAAGTATTTTCTCAAAGACGTATTACGTGCTGAAAATGATGATGAATTATTTAAGTACAGAATTCACTCAAATGTCACCTGGTGCTTCTGATCTACTGAGAGTTGTTGAATGTGAAAGGTAGTAAGATACCTGCGTGTACATACATAAAGCCCGAAGTTCAACAAGTAACACTTCTCTGCCTCATGAACCTCTGTCATCTCTCTGATGAAAAATATAGAGAGAAGGCAATAAACTGCAAATGTTATGACTACATTTCTGAAGCCTCCTTACCAGATCACATCCTGTCTGAGAGACAGCATGAGGGATTTGTGCACATGGAGTCATGCAGCAGGTGAACCCAGGTCAAATGTAACATCACTATTTATAGCTGTGATTTCAGATCCCTTCACTGGTATCCTCTTAAATTGACCTTTGTGATATTATAATAAAATGGGAATAGTATTTCATCAAATTTAGAAGCTATTATAAGTTGTTGACTTCTTCTGAGGATGCCTGAAGCTTCTTCTTGTGGTGGTTGACTTCTGAGGCTGCTTGAAACTTTTGTTGCCATTAGGTTTCAGAGAGCCATTTAAGGTGTACAGCTAAAAATGCATCTTGCAGAAGTGAAGCTAGGATACACAATTCAAGAGGCAGCTCCTCATACATTTACACTATTCACTCAGCCAGCAAATATTTATTGAATGCTTACTATGTGCCAGTTACTACTCTAAGTTGTGGAGATATTACAGTGAATTTAAAGAAAAAAAAAAAGTATCTTCGCCCTTATAGACTCATGTTACACTGTCGTTGTTTAAATAAAATAATCCCCTCCCCTCAAACACACACAAACTTTTAAGTAATTTCCACACTGTATTGCCAAACTGTATGTGCCTTAGGTGGGGATCCATTTGGCTACAAGTAAGAAAAAAATTTGACCAATCGTGGTTTAAACAAATAGGGCTCTCCCTTTTCACTTAGTATAAAGTCTGTATGCAGAGCGTCAGGAGGCTTATACAGCAGCTCAACTGTGTCATGGGGGATTTAGTTTTTTTCTGTCTTAATACTTTGCCATGCATAGCATGATGGTTGTTTGTCATAGTTATAGGATAGTCGCTATAACTCCTGGCACTATGTCTGTACTCACAGCAAGGAGAAAGGGAAATGAGTGTCTAGTCTTTATTTAAAGAGGGAAATAAAATTTTCACAAAAAAATTTCTAACACATTTCAAATTATGTGTCATTGACAAGACTGTAGCACATGACTACCCACATCTGCAAGCGAGGCTGAGAAAGTGAGTATATGGTATTTATAGCCTCCATAGTGAAGGTAATCAAGAAAAGAACAGGGTTGGGAATGGGTGTTAAGTTAGCTAATCTAGAGTGTAGTTTATATTGATTACAAAAACAAAACAAAGCAAAATAGAAAATCCAATGTCATTTAAACAAAAGCTGATTCATTTTTACATCTGTTAATTTTCTTAATGAGTGACTGAATGCATGAATGCCTTGTCAAAGTACACAATGTCCTGTAAAAGCCTGAATAATTGAATAAATGAATGAATGGCCTAATACGACTGGCACAGGCAAAAGATTGTCTTCAACTCTTGATGGACAATTGTTTTGGCTATTTCTACTACTTCAATTGCTGATTTCCGTAAAAATTATCAACAAGCCTGAATATAATCTTAATTATTATCAAAGTTAGCATGCTTTAAAAAGTTCCATTCAATAGTCATTTATTAAACAATGACTATAAGGTAAATACTGTACTAATCCTGAGAGTTGCATAGAAAAATAAGACAGTATTTAGGCTGTGCGCAGTGGCTCACGCCTATAATCCCAACACTTTGGGAGACCGAGGTGGGTGGATCACAAGGTCAGGAGTTCGAGACCAGCCTGACCAACATGGCGAAACCCTGTGTCTACTAAAAATACAAAAATTAGCTGGGTGTAGTGGCACGCACCTGTAATCCCAGTTACTCAAGAGGCTGAGGCAGGATAATCACTTGAACCTGGGAGGTGAAGTGAGCCGAGATCACACCACTGCACTCCAGCCTCAAAAAAATAAAATAAAATAAAATAAAATAAGATAATATTTCTATGTCAAAAGGTAAATGCTCAAGAAGAAACAGATAAGCAGATCTGCACATAGTGGGACAACTAACTCTGCCTGGGGGAGTCAGAAACGTTTTCAAAAAGAGTTGTGTATGTGCTTTTCTGTTGTGTGTGGAGAAGGAGATGAAATAGAAAAGGAAGACGAGGAAAGAGACAGATATAGGCTTTTTCAGGTGAAAGGAATAGCATGTCAATGTCACAAAGGCATGTGAGTACACATTAAGTAAGGGTAACACTTTGGTATAGCTCTGTGGCATGGTACAATGTTAATGAATGTCAGAATCATGCATACCTGAGTTTGAATCCCAGTTTAGGTTCTTTTTTGTTGTGAGACCTAGTAAGCTCCTGAATGTCTCAGTTTCCTCATCTCTAAAATGGGGATAAAATATCCATTTACTTGCATCATAGAGAATTTGGAGCATAAAATGCCATGATACATGCACAAGAGCTATGATGCCTGACACAAAGATAATATCAGTGTCTGTACCTGTTGTTGTTATCATTATCATAATAATTACCAAAACAATGTTGTGTTTTGAGAGTAATGGGAGACAAAGAAGGAAAGGTCTGGAAGTATAGGTCATGAAGAACGCACGGCAAGGCGTTACTAAGGTATTAGAAAATATAGCCACAAATTTCTCACAACCCTGTAGACATCCTCTTTGCAATGTAATGTTGCCGTTCCTTTCTTCAGGAGGTAAAATCTATTTCTCCAACATCTTGAATCTGGGCTGGTCTTATGATCTGTTTTGACGAATAAAATATGGCGGAGGTGACATTGTGCAATTTATGAGCTGAAGCCTCAAGAGGCATTTCCAGCTTTCAGTTTTACCATCTTAAAATCCAGCTGCCTTACGAGAAGATCCCAGCCAGCTTGCTGGAAAGCGCATGCGGAGGGGAACTGAGGCACACTAGCTGAAAGCCCTAGTCAACTGCCATCTGGGACCAGCTAGTAGCTAGGTGAACTGCCACCTGACCACAAAATACATAAGTGAGCCCAGCAATACCCCAGGGAGCAGGGACAAAGTATCTCAGCTGATCTCTTCTTCAACTGCCAACCCCAGAATTGTGAGCAAATACGTAGTGACTGTTTTAAGCTACTGAGTTTTGGGTGTTTTTTTTATATGGCAATAAATAACCGAAAGAGAAGCATAACAAGTTCTACTTTACCTAGGAGATAAGAAACAATCTTCCAAAGATTTTTAACAAGGCAATGACCTCAACAGATTTTTATTTTAGGAATTTCACCCAAATGCCAGCATAGAGGGTTCATTGAATAATGTTACTGAAAACAAGTACAGAAGATACAAGGTATTATGAGTAATAGTTAAGTAAAACTTGATGAAGATCTGGGCGATGGTAGAATAGCAAGAAAAAAGCTACTTGCCTGAATGAGGAACCTCAGAAATGCCCTGCACTCTTCATTGAATGCTCTGCAGAATCCTTCCTAAAATTCTTAATACTTTTTGAACAAAGACCATGCAGTTTTACTTTGCACAGAGCCCCGAAAATTATGTAGCTGGTTCCAAGGAAGGAATTCACAGAAACTGAGTTTCAGGCCTGACATATTAGGAGGTAAAAAGAATCTGACTCAGTATGTTCTTGGTTGTGGCAGTTTTTAATTGTATAGCCACCAAGACTCTCAGGTTTGTGAATGTTTGGATCTCTCAGTGGCAGTCAAGCTTTGATTACTCTGAGGCTAAAATCAGTGGCAGTTCCACACAACAGAAACATCAAGAAAAGCATTTCCAATCTTCTCTTTCCTAAGAGCTACCTGAGTGGCCTTGAGTGAATCCACCTTCTCCAGCTTCCTCATTCATGAAATGCAGTGCTAATCTTGTCCCTACACAGCCACAGGATTGTGACAATTAAGCAGACATGTGAATGAAGCACTTTAAATTCCCCACAAAGGAATGCATTCAACTAAATAGAGGGACTAAAAATAATTCTATTAACAACCATAATCCTCAGGCAGTGTCCTCAGCTCAGGTCCTTCTGAGGTGGCTATGGCTGCATGCTGTTTAGAATTTCTGAATCAACATGCCTGACACTTTTCTGAGAGATAAAGAGAAGACAATAGATAGATAATCATTTGATTGGGCTGGCTATGTGTTTATATGTCATAAACTCCTTTTCCTTTTTATTTTTTTACACTGTCTCATAATTTAAATTTTCTGCTGTATTCAATCATCAAACATTTATTGAACATATTGTTATGTACTGGGCACCATGCTGTGGGCTAGAAAAGAGGAACCAGTAGGGGCCCCTGCCCTCAAGGAACTCGTAGTATATAAATTGGAGATTGATACAAATAAACAACTAGAAAGTAATGTGCCAATGTTAAAAAAAAAAAAAGTTACAAGCCAAGTGTTAGTGGAAAGAAACCATTTATAGTCTCGAGGGACAGAGAGAATAAAGGCTTCTCTGAAGAAGTAACATTGAGTTTTTAGGATTTCATTCTGGCATGTTAAGAAAAAACATAATCAATATGGAATGAATTTTCAAGATTGAAAAATATATCCAAAATGTGAAAATAACCTTACATTGATAATGCTATATACATAGGGAATTTTTTTTTTTCCACCATGCTTCTGAGTTAGTCGTGTATTCTTCATAATTTGATACTGACTTACTGTAATACTGATTTGGCAATTGAACCAATGTCAATGAATAGTTCTAGTCCCTAAACCTTCTGAGCCTGTTTCTTTTGAAAATAAGATATTTAGAAATAACACACAAGGTTGTTTTAAGATACAAATTCGAACAGACTTTTAAATGAATACATCAGAACTTACACTTGTGAAAATGTCAGAAATTTGAATATGGCTCTTCTGGGAGACTATATTCACATGCTAATGGTGTTACCATTGTTCAAAGCATTTTTTTGCAACCATACTTTAGAACTGACTTAATGATTTGAGGATTTGATAGAATAGGAGAACAACCCAAGGAATGGGGAAAATTCCTCTCTGGGATAAGAAATCCCCTTGGAGACAGAACAATCAGAGTTTGCATCAGAGTGTATAAGCTCATTCTCTCTCTCTCTCTCTCTCTCTCTCTCTCTCTCTCTCTCTTTTTCTCTGTCTCCCTCAGGTTCTTTATAAGCCAGGCTTTGTTGTACCTACCCAGCCTAGTCTAAAGAATTGCAAGTAGATACAAATGATAAGGTTATGTGAAATTGTAACCATGAAGCATAATATAAATATCTTCCTTTGAGTATAAACTTGATTTTGGATCTGAGCCAAAAGGCATACAAAGTATTGTCAGGTAAATAAGGTGGATGCTATTTTGGGTCATAAATGAGCATTGATTTTTGTCTTCAATTTGTAAATAGATTCCAAAGGTAACTCAACAGGATGACTTTTAAGAAGTGAAAGGACTTTCTTGTTAGTCCGAAGACATGGTATCCCAGCTGGGCATGGTGGCTCATTCCTGTAATCCCAACACTTTGGGAGACCGAGGCAAGAGGATTACTTGAGCACAGGAGTTTGAGACCAGGCTGGACAACATAGAGAGACCCTGTTTCTACCCAAAATAAAAATTAGCCAGGCACGGTGGTGTAAGACTGTAGTTTTAGCTACTTGTGAGACTGAGGTGGGAAGATCACCTGAGTCCAGGATGTCAAGGCTACAGGGAGCCGTAATTGCACCACTGCACTCCAGCCTGGGCAACAGAGTGAGATCTTGTTTAGAAAAAAAAAAAAATGGAAAACATGGTATCCCAAGATGACTACTTTTGAAACATTACCAATTTAAAAACAATTGTAGTACCAATACTAGAGTCATAATTTATAAGGTGTGTTTTGTATATGATTTTGAAAAATTATCAGTGGTAGAGATTAGTATTGTAAGTCATGTTTACAAAGGAGTGAGCTACTCTAAAATGCTCAATGATACATTTGTATGGACTTTACCATTTAATAAGTGCTTTGTACAAATCATCTCATTTGAGCCTAATCACAACACTGTGAGGTATGTTTTAGTTTTATTCTCAGTTTACAGTTGAGGAAATTGAGGATTAGCTGAAAAATGATACTGGGCCAGTTGTTAAACTTCGTGAGCCTTAAATTAGCCACAAGGCAGTGTTTCAGTCCCACAAAGCCTGAATCTGAAGTCCTTCCATGCTTATACACATATTTAGACTACTAGATATCTTCATTTTACTGATGAATTTATTAAAGCTATGTCAAATTCGTCTGGATGTCTGGGACTGTCCAAACAGCTGTGTCTTCTCACCTACTCAGGATGCCAGTGATCTGGGTTTATGACATGTTTAAACTCATTTCTTTGTGTCTATGTCTTGGAAAGGGGCTGTTTCCCACCCTAAGGTTTCATCTGGTAGTCACGTGGCATAATGAGTGATGGATTCTTTTCCCCTTTTTGAAGGTATGTAGCATGGCTAGAAACAGAGATTTGACTTGCTCATTTCCAACCTCTTCCTTCAATTATGCTTAAGCCCTGGCCTTGAAATGAGGCACCTGTTAGTGCTCATATCGCGTGATAAATAGTCAGTAAGGCAGGGTTCCTAATGGACTCCTGGGCCCCCACCAGATTCCCTCTCTATGGTTTGCTAGCCACACCTACCAACTCTCTTGTCTTTTCCATCCTCCTTCTCTTCCTCCTTTTGTCACACACTCTAAGTGTCCACAGATGTCAAGTGTAGAAAAAGCCACGTGGTGTTAACGCTTTAGTGCTGGCACAAGTGTACTTCCTGAAGAAGATATGGCCCCTTGCAGAGTTGCTCCACAGGCTGCCCATCCGTGTTTATCACTGCCTAGTGCTGATTCTTGATTCAAATGGCCTGACAACTTTTGAGCTGGCATGATGCCACCCAAGATATCAGTCAACGGGCCATCTAGCCGTATCAAGTGCGGCTGTTAAGGGCAGGAATCCTAGCCAGGAATTTCTAAGCTGCTGTCTGTGAAGAGGTTCTATGCATTTTGGCTGGGGAAAACTTCCAAAAATAAAAACTAGATACAGAGGCCATTTGTTTGGACTTTGTGAAAGAGTTATTAGTCACTGGGGAGAGGGAAAAGACAGCAGAGGAGACAGCATGAAATTAAATCTAATTAATCATTCTGACAAGCAGAGGGAGAACTGAGCCCACTCTTCCCAGAACAATTGTTGGAAACCTAGGAAATGGGGAAAAAAAGCATTTAATCTTACTAAATTGTATTTATTTATTCAAAAATTGGAAAGTGCAGATGAAAGTAAGTACATGAAAGTAAACAATGTAGTCATCCAAGGAGTATGTACACACTTTGTTAGACTTTAGATGGAAGAGGGTCAAAATGAAGACACTTGTTTCAATCTTTGTAATTGCCTTATTCCACATGATGTTTGCTAATTTAGACCTTCCTGTTGGAGGAGCAAATCCACTGCTCTTTTAAGTCAGGGCTGTGAGTGACTTTGAGGGTCTGTGAAGTCTCTCATCAGGGCATGAAGGGAGTTGATATATACCTTTGTTAAGAGCATGAGCTCTTGAGTCAAATAAAACTGGAATTAATCCTTGCCCCCTCACTGGAAAAATTGTTTTCCTTCTCTATGCCTGTTTCTTTGTCTATTAAAAAGGGCTACTAGTGATTCAACTTCATAAGATTATTGTGAAGAAGAAATAAGAAATTACACAAAGAGCTTCCTGGCATTAATAAGTTCTCAATAAATATTAATGAACATAAAATTGGTCCACTGTATACATGACTCACATAGCATAGGAGTTTTTGTGTTTGCCTTGTCTAAATATTCTCATGGCTTTTTATGCCTGTTTTCTTTTTCCTGGTCTCCCCGGGATATGCTGAAGTCACTTCGTGCTGCCTTGTGAAGGCAATTGTTACATTTTTTTTTTTTTTTAATTGAGATCTGGTTGTTAAATACTGCCAGTATTTAAAAAGATAAAAGAAACATACAATTAAATAAGTTATATTTGAAACAAAGTTGATAATTGAACCTCTGGCTAATCACCAAATAAAAATAATATAAGGTTCCAAATGTGTCCTAAAAGTACGTGAAGCAAGATATGTTTCCTACCAGAGAGTAAAAGATTCTTTTTGCTTATACAAAGATTCATAAAGAACAAATCTAAGACCAAGATTGATAAGCCAGTTTGTGATTCTATATCTATTCAATAGGCTTTCTTTATAAACAACTGAATATATCTAATTTACTCAGAAACTTGAAGTTGAGGCTTGTCTCAATTTTAGTTTGAATGAGTAAAAGAATGTATCTCTAGTAAACAGGGGAAAAATGGAAATTTCAGGGTTTTTTTCTACTCAATGCTTTATAATAAATTAGAGTACTGGGGTGTAAGTAAGAGAGCTAATTAACATTCATCAAGTTATATTTGGTTACATCTATTCTCTTCCTTTCTAGCTGACTTACCTTTCCAGTTCCACAGGTTCTTTTCAGTTTAGGCTCCTTGAGATCCTTTATCCTTACAACCCACCCCTACCCACCAATCCAGAAAGTACCACAAGGATGAGTTAGAAGTAAGTAAGGAAAACAAAGGAATGCTTTGCAACTTTCTTTCTAACTGATCACTTTTTTCTTATTTCTTTCTCTCTGAGCCATTAATTTTTACAGAATGGCTACGAGTACTCTTTTAATAAAAGTATGGCTGCATTTTCTAAATGCATTTAAAGGATAAATGCAGTAGAATTAAAAGTAAACACAAAGTCATGCAGATCCAAAGTGGTTTAAAAGAAAATAAACTGGTAAAGAGACATGCAACGGTAACATGTCATACAACTTTAGTATGATAACAGAAGATGTATAGCCTTACCATATCCCTTTTTATTCATGTCCTAGGATTTGTTCATAACTTCAAGAATCAAGATGCAAATCATGTTCATAAAAATTTATCCAAGCATGAAAAGCAGGTTGTGAAAGAAAATGTAAAAAACTGTAAATCCGGTATAAATCAAAATTTAGCCAGCTTCCAACATGTAAATTTTTTTCACAGCAGATTGAGAGGAACATCTTTAATTGATAATACCTGGCGCTTATGGAATTAGAGCAGGGATAACCACTTGTGCTTTGCAGACATTATTCTATTCTGAACTGATTAGAAACTCATAAGTGTGTCCTTTTATAAACATGAGGATTACACAGCAGCCAGTAAGTAGTCTCAATGGGGATGTCCAGTGAAAAGGAGTAGAAAGAATGAAGGATTTTGCTACCATTTCTGCTTAAGTTGCCATTTCAAAGTCCCCATATTTGTATTTTTTTGCTTTGCACTAAAATAGATAAACTCAAATTGCTTCAAATAAGTTAGTTGTTCGAAGCATAAAAGAGAAAGATTGTAACAAAAGCATCCCATTGTTACAAATTCTCACTCTGTCTAATTCCCTTTAATTTTGTCTTTCTACCTTCACCTACCATACACACACGTCAGATGCTTCTCTCCTTTATGATTTCTCTGACTTCATTCCTATGTCCTGACAATTCTCTTCTATTTTAAAATGAAGTTCTCTGGCCTATAGAAAATGTAAATTTGGCTTCCTGTCTATTTTTATGCCTTCCATATAAATGCAGTGCAGCAACTCAGATGGAGGCACTCAAAGTTTTAGACCAAAATCAGAGCAGGAAAAGCCCTTAAAGTTGTGTAGAGCTTCTTCACTTTAATGTAAATATAAAAATGGGCTGGGCACAGTGGCTTATGCCTGTAATCCCAGCACTTGGGAGGCTGAGGTGGGTGGATCACCTGAGGTCAGGAGTTCGAGACCAGCCTGACCAACATGGAGAAACTCCGTCTCTACTAAAAATACAAAATTAGCCAGACGTGGTGGCGCATGCCTGTAATCCCAGCTACTCGGGAGGCTGAGGCAGGAAAATCATTTGAACACTGGAGGCGGAGGTTGCAGTGAGCTGAGATGGTGCCATTGCACTCCAGCCTAGGCAACAAGAGCAAAACTCCGTCTCAAAAGAAATAAACAAACAAAAAAGCCATTTCTTTCCTTCTTGACTCAAAACAGTCTGGTAAAGACAAGGACCTTTAACTATAAATTTAATCTGATTTTTTGCAATTAAGTATTTCAAAACTTGGGCTGCTATGGGCAGTCAGAAGAAATGTGTGGGGCCGGGCGCGGTGGCTCAAGCCTGTAATCCCAGCACTTTGGGAGGCCGAGACGGGCGGATCACAAGGTCAGGAGATCGAGACCATCCTGGCTAACCCAGTGAAACCCCGTCTCTACTAAAAAATACAAAAAAAAACTAGCCGGGCGAGGTGGCGGGCGCCTGTAGTCCCAGCTACTCTGGAGGCTGAGGCAGGAGAATGGCGTGAACCCGGGAGGCGGAGCTTGCAGTGAGCTGAGATCCGGCCACTGCACTCCAGCCTGGGCGACAGAGCGAGACTCCGTCTCAAAAAAAAAAAAAAAAAAAAAAGAAATGTGTGCTATCAAACTCAGGTTTCCAGGTCCAGTATCCAGTCTCCTGCTTCTGCTTCTGGTTGGCTCTCTCTAATCCTCATGTACAATTTCAGTCTGTTTCATGTTGTTTTAAAAAGGATTGCTCAGCAGCATCATGCTTAAATATGAAGAGTTGGAGTGCAGTGGTGTGATCTTGGCTCACTGCAACCTCTACTGCCCAGGCTCAAATGATCCTCCCACATCAGCCTTCCGAGTAGCTGGGACAACAAGCATGTGCCACCTCTCCTGACTAATTTTTTGTTGTATTTTTAGTAGAGACGGAGTTTTACCATGTTGTCCAGACTGGTCTTGAACTCCTGAGCTCAGGCGGTCCACCCACTTTGGCTTCCCAAAATACTGGGATTACAGGTATGAACCACAGTGCCCAGCCAAAAATTACTTCTTTTTAATGTCATCTTTTTTTAAATGACTCAATAAATGCTTCCAGTAAAAAATTTAATGCATACAACATTTAGGTAATAAAACTAGGGATCCAGTCGACCTTTGGTATCTAGTTTAATTCCATATAACTCTCTAATATGTGGAAGCTGGGAATATCTTTAGAAAGGCATATTCCAAAGGAATCCTGAAAACATTGAAAATCATGAGCATGTCCCATATATGGTACCTTGGATCTGTGTATAAGGATGACATTTCTATTGCACTTTTTCTTGCTGTCTCCTCTAGTAGCAAGATTATGAATTCTGTTAAGATTTGCTCTAATAACCTATCTTATATTTTTTCTTAAGAAAACATTTTTTTCCTTCCATTATTAAGCTATGCTAATCAGATCTGTTTTATTCCACCTGAGTATGTAACGGCAATGTTGCCTTCATTCAATAAGCTCTGAGTCTCAGAGTCTACTGTGAATCCCCTTCAAATGAGTCATCAGTTTGCTCTCTTAACATACGTCATAGATTTACTAAATGTTTTGTCATCATGTGTGTCATTGGTTTAAGCAACTTCAGTTCATTTCATTGACTTCTTGTCTGACGTTTCTGTTTTTCATGAACTAGAACAGAATGTTTTCCTAGACAAACACCGAGAACTTAGTAAACAGCAAACCAAATAAACAAACAAAAGCTGTGATTAGGCCCTGACTGAGTGGTGTTTTGCATTCATGAACAAGATTGCTAGTATCTTGAGGAATATGCTCTCTTAAAAATTCTGCATCAGTCATCCTTGTATATACTCTTTAGCTCCTCCCAATTCCCTTTCCTGTTACATTTTTTCCCCTAGTTTTGCTTAATGTGATCTAAAATGTTCTTAGACTTTTATATGACTAGACTAAGAAATTCATAGACTTGTTTGAGCCTTATGGAAGATGGAGATGCTTTAGAGGTCAAAGGAATGTTTTACTCATTTAGAGAAACAAAAAAGTTCTTTAGACAATGATTCATCAAGTCACGGTGTGATTCTCTTAAAAATCGTTCATATTAAAGATTTCTTAAGCAGTTACTACATATCAAATGGGTGCTAATAAAATGTCCCCTGTCTAGTGAACAGCTGTTATTATTGGTTAAGCTGATTGAAACAAGAGAGAATTATAGCCAGCTGCAAAACACATTCACGAGTGGTGAGAGAAACTGGCAGCTGTTATTCCACTTGCTATAAATATTTTTAATTAAAATTTGTCCCCTGGCTTTTAATTTGCGTAATAGCAGGGATTTTAGTTAGTTACTTTGGCATAAAGGGATGTCTGTCTCTTCAAAAAGAGCTTTTTAGTTCTTCCATTAACAATGACTGTTAATAACAGTGGCAGCACCCTACTGGCCAATAGAAAAATGAACTGTGAAACTCTCATTCTTGTTTAGAATTATATTTACTTAGTGGTGTTTTGCATTCATGGGCAAGATGGCTAGTATCTTGAAAAATATGCTGTCTCGTAAGAAACACCAGAAATATTGCATCAAAGTCATCCTTGATACACTCTTTAGCTCCCCCCTACTCCCTTAACTGTTACATTTTGGAATTTCAGTTTTGTTTACTTTTAATACTTGCATTTTCATATAAAAGTTTCTGCTATGGATGGTGAATTCTTATAAAGAGTGAAGATAGTGAATAGAATTACCTTAGAAGTATCTAAATGGGACCACCATTAGCAATAACACACATACACACACACACACAACTCCATACATTTTCATACTGAAATTCTGCCCTTTTGGCTTATAGGACTCTCCTCCCACTCTTGACAGTTCACTTTAATCTCCTCATCCATTTGCTCCTCAAATATGGATGCTATCTAGAGTTTAGTTAACCATGATCTATATATTAATGATGTAAAAAAAAAAAAAAATCTCATTCTGTAGCCCTGCCTGCTCACCTAAGCACCGTGCTTGTATATCTTGTTCCTGAAGGCACTTAAAAATTTATAAATTTTCTCATGTCTGCTTCTTTTTCTGTCTTCCTCATCTCATTTAATGGCACCACTATGCACTACATCACTGAAGCCAGAAGTCTTGGAGTCACCTGATACTTCTTTTTTTTTTTTTTTTTTTTTTTTGAGACGGAGTCTTGCTTTGTCACCCAGGCTGGAGTGCGGTGGCGCTATCTCGGTTCACTGCAAACTCCGCCTCCTGGGTTCATGCCATTCTCCTGCCTCAGCCTCCGAGTAGCTGGGACTACAGGCGCGCACCACCACGCCCGGCTAATTTTTTGTATTTTTAGTAGAGACAGGGTTTCACCGTGTTAGCCAGGATAGTCTCGATCTCCTGACCTTGTGATCCGCCCGCCTCGGCCTCCCAAAGTGCTGGGATTACAGGCGTGAGCCACCGCGCCCGGCCCTGAAACTTCTTTTTTCCCCTCATATTCTTTGATAAATCTCATAGTCTCTAAGCCCTAATGATTTACTTCCTAAATATTTCTCAGTTCTGTTTCCTACACCTCCATTTCTATTGTGACAACCCATTATCTGTACTGATTCTTCCTTAGAATATTGAAATAGCCTCCTAACTGGTATCCCTATCCCTCGATTCAGCCCTTCAAATTTATCATCCACCTAAAATGAAATATGACTATATAGTCACTTCCTTGCTTAAAACTGTTCAATGGCTTTCAATCGTCTTCCAAATAAAGTTTGAAATTGTTAGCATGGAATATAAGGCCCTGGCCTCACACTATTTCTTCTGCCACTCCCTACTTTGTAGCTAAGGCTGAATGGTACTGCATTGTGGTAGTTTGTCACACATCATCCTTTGGAAATGTAGCTCATACATGTCAAAATATAATGCTCTGTTTACATGTTTATATCCTGTATGACTGCACAATTCTTTGATCAAGGACTGTTCTTGTGGTAACTGGCATGTGGACAGATGATTCACAATATAAAAAGAAAGAATTTTGAATAGTAAAATCAGATCAGTATTCTTGGGGGTCTTAACTGTATTAATTGTGGAAATGAGAATTTTAAAAAGCACCCATTAGTTTTATTTTAACGAGATGGACACTTTGTTAATGAACGTGAGAGAAGATTTTATCTTTTATTTAAAAATGATATTCAGCCAAAATCATTTATTCTTCTGTAAAATAATGACATGTTGGAATTACTCCTTATTGATTTAATTAATTTCCCTCCAATGACCTAAGACTTATGCTTTAGATATCTTCATAAGATGAATAGCTATTATGATGTGTCATCAATATATTTATTGTTACAATTTAAATCACCTTCAAAACACATTTCTTTACGAAGAAGTTTTATTTGAGCCTTTCTTAGTTGAGAAACCAGAAACTAGAGATGAATCCAAGGATCTGGATGCAGCCAGTAAAAAACACATGGCTGAAAATCTGTTTGATTATATAAGTTGACTGAGCACTACAGGAAAATACAAAGAGCTTCACAGAAAGGAATGTCCCATGTAATCTAAGCTTTTCTGTATTCATGAATTAATCAAACCTCTTCGTTCTGTCAATCATGTGGGCCAACCTACTGTGGGACCCCTCTTATCATAAATAGATGGAAAGGCTATATACAATATAACCTAATAAACAGACAAGTCTGTGTGTGTGCACACCCCTCCCCACACCTACCCCTCACATATAAATAGCTGATTAAATAAAAATTTAAAAAGGAAATCCTAAATCATCATCAGAAAAGAAAACTTTACAGTCAGTGTAACAGTCTTGTAATCTGATATCTCATTGGATCCTTCATTGGCAGTTAGGATTGGGTAATACCCGTGTTAGGACAGCAAATTTGGTTTTTGGTTGTGAACTGAAATACTGTAACTGAGATGCCCATACAGACATATGGAGCATTGTTAAGGCTACGAGATGAGTCACAAGAAAGCTTATCTTGGCCTAAAGCTGAGTGAAAAAAAATTCCACTGGAAAATCTATATACAGATATGGAATCCAAATTTACATCACTAGTTTTGTGTAGAATTCCTGAATTGAAAAATAACCAACAGCATGGTTCTGGACATTGTTAAACAATAAGTACCTTGAGGTAACCAGCAGAAGCAAATATAAAAATGCTTTGTACCAATAGTTCAAAAAGTAGGATGCTTGGGAATCCCACACTAGAAAAATAATCTTCAACTAAAAGTTAGCTCACAATTTTACAAAAGGTACTAACTACACAAAGAACGTTTATTAGGTAAAGTTAGTGGTGATAACCATTTGGAGGATAAATACTCTATCAGAGCTTGGCTAATAGAACAATCTGAAAAATACTATAAAATAAATATGTTCAATGTATTTAAGAGGTAAGAGAACTAGAAACCAAGAAGAATAGGATACTGAAAATAGATCAGACAAATATGAAAAAGAATCAAATAAAACTTATAGAAATGATACAGCTAAAAAGGGAAATAGTGAATTAAAAGAAACCTCTAAGAAATGGCTTAGAATGAAGCATAAATACAATATCGAAAAGTGGTTAAGAGAAGTGGAGTACAGACTAAGATAAAACTCTAATGAGAATTTCAAAGAGAGAAAAGAAAGAGTGGGGAAGAGATAATATGTAAGGAGACAACAGATGAAGATTTTTAGTAGTAATGAAAATACATGAGGTTACAGACTGAAAACACACGGGTGCTAAGTAGAATAAGGAAAACAGAATCCACATATAGACACATTGTGGTAAAACTACAAAATGTTAAAGACAAAGAGAACATTTTAAAAGCGGCAAGAGGAAAAATCAAAGATTACCTAGAGAGAAAGAATTATTAGATCAATAGCCATGCTGTAATCAGCAACAATAAAGGCAGGAAGACAAGTGAATAGTATCCAGAACATTCTGAAAAAGAATGTGAACCTAGAATTCTGTACACAAAGGAATTTCTTTGAGTGAGAATAAAATAGAAACATATATTTCAGGAGGAAAGGAATTGGATCCATAGAGGAAGAGTGGCAGTAGTGAGCAAAGAAATATATAAACATGTAATTAGGACTAAATAGGCTCTGACATAAAAATAAACAAATATGTATGTATGTATGTGTTTTTTTTAATTTGTGGATATTTAAAAACAATGTTTGATATTTCTATTCAACATTATATTGAGTGTTTGGGGCAGTATGACAAGAAAAAGTAATAAAAGGTTAAGGACTTGAAAGAAAGAAAAAACTGTCGTGATACAGAGACTCTGTAATTATGTAAAAACCTCATGAAAATCTATAGACAAATTAATAGAATTAATGAATGTCCTGAATGCTTGCTACATATAATATTGATATATAAAAGTCAAACAATTACATTCCTAATTGTCTACGATAACAGAAAATGGAATTGTATGAGACATCATTTAATATAAGAACAAAGTTGTTAGGTGCCTAGGAATACATCTATTAATAAAAATGGGCAGAAGTATATGAAACTTAATGGAAAGACATTTAAGAAGGCTTAAATAAGTGGAAACACGACACCATGTTAATGGATAGAAAAACTCAGTATCATGTCAATTCTTGCCAAATTAATGTTAAATTCATCACACAGTCAAATCCCAACACCATATCTCAATCCCAACATCCCAAAGACATGTATGTAAGTGTGTAACTTCAGAACTGATTTTAAATATTTCAATTAAAAAGCAAAGGGCAAGAATTTCTTATGCAATTTTTTAAAAAGACAAGATGTAGAAAATCTCACTACTAGATTTCAGTATGTATGATTTTTAAAAAGGATAGTGTTAGTATGGGAATAAGTAAGTAAACCAGTGAAACAGACTAGAAAGCCCATATATGGAAGCTTAATCTATGACTGAGGAAGCATTGCAAAACCCTAGGAAAGGACTACTTAATCAATAGTCCTGAGATGACTGGTTTTTTTTATTTGGAAATAATACAGTTTGATTCCCACTTTACACTATGCACAAAAATCAATTTCAAGTGAATTAAGACAAAAATGTAAAAATAAAATCTTGATAGCCTTAAAAAAAAAATGAGAATATATTATGATAGTAGTTTGTGAAAAGAAAAAAATTTGAACAAGATACATAAACCTCATATCATAAAAAAGATACTTACAAATTAGAGTTATGAAAATTTTAATGTCTATTCATCAAAGAAAACCATAAAAAATTAAAAGAAAAACTACATACTAGATGAAGTTGTTTGCAAGACAATGTGATACCATTCTATGATTATCAGACTGATATAATTTGAAGGCTAAAAACTGAATGTTGGTGAGGATACGGAGAAAAGAGAATACTTATTTACAGCAAAAATTGGCACTATTTATGGAAGATGAATATTCAACTATGACCCAGTTGCTTAATTTCTAAGTGTATTTTCTAGAGAAATTCTTACGCATTGCAGAATACATGTACAGAAAAGTTCATTGCTTTCATTACAGTAGCAAAAACAATAAAAGTATCTATAAATAATAAAAAATAAGAGTATATATCATGTTAGAAGTTAAAGGAAATGAATGAGAGCTGTGTGTACTATGATGTATAAATCTCAATAATACAGAGTACAAAGCATGTTGCAAAATATGTTCAGTATACCATGTTTATCAATTAAAATGAACATAAAACAATACTGTATGATTTTACGGGGCATGCACATGTAATAAAAGTATAAAAGTATGCATGGGAAAGACTCTCCACCTTCAAGATATAGTGATAGTAATTGGGCCTGAAAGGTTAGGAATTCTGAAAAAAAAAAAAAGACAAAATGTTATTGTAGATACCGGGTAAAAAGTGACTTTTGTTTCTGTAGTTTTCATATGCTTAAAATATTTCATAACTAAACAAAATCTAAATAGGCATTCAATTTAAAATAAATACATATACACATGTGTATATATTTGATTAATTGGAGGATATGTAAAAAATTGCACGATACCTTCTAGTCAAAATTATATTGGATTTTTGTTTTTTAGAGAAGCAATGGAAAAATTATTTCTAAGAAAAGTCTTATATACCTTAAACTGGACACCCAAATGTTAAGGCTATACTTGGCAAGTAACTTTGATCCCTAGCAGGATGAAACAAATTGTGTTTTCAGCCCTTGCGCACACCTGCATCTTCATGTAGTGCTCTCTCTGAAATGATTTGGGTACCAAAGATGAACTGGACAGAACGGAAAATTGGCGGTGGGTAAATCTGGTCTCCTAATAAATTGAATTACTGAAAATGTTGAAGGATACAGATATAATTTATTGATATCAGCAAATTCGGCGTAAAGCCCAGGATTGTGGATGACTGAGTGAAATTTATGCTTGGATAGATTTCAGTTTACATTTTTCGTTTTAATGAGAATGCAGAAGAGGACCTAAACAGGGTCAGTGCACTGATTTTTGTCTCTCAGGGTCACACCTTGCTGTCCCTTGTTTAACATTCAGAGCAGCAGCGTGAATGCATGTTAAAGAGCCCGCCTACTAAGCACTGATGGCTTTTCCTAGTTACTGGCCTAAGCCAGGTTTAGGAGCTTCTGTTTATGGGGGTGGCAGAACTGCCTCAAGGGTGCTGATGGGGCTGAAATTGTTCTCTGACGTGTAGTACAAGATTCTCAGGCCCTGCAGATCCCCTTCTATGCGGCCCTTGTCCCTCTCACACCACCTGGCAAAGAAAGTTTCAAGCCACCCTGGTTTTCCTCACTCCCTCCTCTCTTCTCAGGTTTACTTCTGTGATAGTACCTACCACCTGTAACATAGCATGTGTCTTTGGAGTTCTGTATTTATGGATTTGGGGCTCCTTTAGGGCAAGAACTATGTCTCAGACAATATGCAGGTAATTTGCACATTGTAGACCTACAATAGTATCTGAGACAGGTCTCAATCAATTTAGAAGTCTACTTTGCCAAGGTTAAGGACACACCTGGAAGAAGAAAACATGGAATCACAGAAATAATCTGTGGTCTATGCCTTTCTCCAAGGATGAATTTGAGGGCTTTAATATTTAAAGGGGAAAAAGTGGGCCGGAGGGAAAGAAGAGTGGTTACAGGAAACCCACATGTTGCAAGAAAATAGGATCAGGTAGGGGAATACTCAATTATGTATTCATCTGCCAGCACTTTACATAAGAAAAGGTGAATACAACCTTTTATTTGTAGCTATTTGCTTAGGAACAAAAGGAAAGGCAGCTTCTTGTATGACTCTGCTTTCAGTTTAATTTTTTCCTTTTGGCATAGTGAATTGGGGTCCTGAGTTTTTATTTTCCTTTCACAAATGTTTGTGGGAAAATATATCTGCTGCATGAATACTATTTGGATACTCTAACAAAGAAATTATGGGATTGTTGGCAGCAGTGAATCCATACAGGTCTGCAGCAACCTCACTTCTTGCCCCATCAGAAGAAATAATTCAACCAAGGGGCATAAGGCAGAGGGAGAGACTGAGGCAAGTTTTAAAGCAGGAGTGTAAGTTTGTTAAAAAGTTTTAGGGCAGGAATGAAAGGAAGTAAAGTACACTTGGAGGAGGGTCAAGCGGGCAACTTGAGGGATTCAAGTGCCCAGTTTTACCTTTGACTTGGGGTTTTATACGTTGGCATTCCACATGTGCAGTGGCCTGCCAGCATTTTCGAGGGGCCCATTCATGCACAGTGTGTTTACTGAAGTTGTACGCATGCTCTCTTGAGGCATTTCTTTCCTTACCAGTTGAGTGTTCCTAGAGAAAGGTTATATATGAGTTAAATTCCACTATTTTGCCTCTTAGTGTGCATGCTTGAACCCACTTGCCCAACTCCTGAGATCTTATGAGGAAGCTGCTTACCACCAGCTTCGGGTGTTTTTTATCTGTTGGGAGACTGCCGTTCCCTGGCACCAGGTGTGACCAATTATTACTTTAGTGAGACAGTTTAACAACTACCTGACCATCACCTGATGGTCACCTGACATTCCTGGGTGGTGGGGGACCCTCTTCTGCCCTGCTCATGTCTGTCTAACTACTTACTCTAACAGGATTACATATTAAAATGTCTTTGTAAATTCCAATTTAGTGAGCCTGGGATGCGCATGTGTGCACATACACACGCACACATACACGTGTGAACACATTTTTAAACTGTTCTTTAAATATATTGATGTTTCTGTTATATTTGTCCCCTAAATCAATGTAGCATTCTATATAGCTTTTTAAAAATATTCTAGGCCAGGCATGGTGGCTCACGCCCATAAGCCCAGCACTTGGGGAGGCCAAGGTGGGCAGATCACCTGAGGTCGGGAGTTTGAGACCAGCCTGACCAACATGGGGAAACCTCGTCTTTACTAAAAATACAGAATTAGCCAGGAATGGTGGCACATGCCTGTAATCTCAGCTCCTCAGGTTGCTGTGACAGGAGAATCGCTTGAACCCGGGAAGCGGAGGCTGTGGTGAACTGAGATTGTGCCATTGCACTCTAGCCTGGGGAACAAGAGCAAAACTCCATCTCAAAAAAAAAATTATAAATTGTGACAATGCTTTGTTATTAAGCGGAAATACAAATTTTGGAATTAGGTAAGAGTTCATTTTATTCAAAACAGCAACACCATCACATGGAATCGCTTAAGTCTGCCAAATTTCTAGTTAAAATGCATGCGTTGGTTGGAAAAAACATTTAAGAATATTTGATATGTTTATACCAATCTAGGACTGCTTATCTCTGGATACTTTACATAAGAAAATAATCTTCTAGGTAGTTTAAGCTGCAGCTTTTTAAGTTTGTTTTGTTATTTGTAACCTAACAAAACTAATGGAATTCATAACAGATATAGTACCTAAGAATGTGTCAAATATTAACAAGGTAGCAGACATCAACTTTTTATCTAACCTGAAGTTTAGAAAATTGCAGTTCAGTGTCTTTAGGAATTTCTTGATTCTACCTGTTCTGTAGTGACAGAACCTGAGATCATTGTCTTATTGTCTCTCTTTGCAAGAGTTTCGGTATCCCCAAGCATGCCAAAGGGAAATCAGGGACATATGTTGAGTTCCCTTCTCTGATCAGTTTACATTTTTATTTATAGTTACATTTTTGTGTTTTAGGACAATACATGCCAGTCAACTACAGCATAAAACTGCTGAGGAAGGCCTATTGTTGGGCAAATCACTCTTTAGAAGACAAAAACATTAATCTATTATTAATACAGTGCCTAGATTCTATGTGTGGGGTCTGCAGAAATACAAAATTGGCTTCTTGAGACTTGAAATCTGTTTCTTGTCTGGTTTTGCTTTCCCCTGCTTGAACATGTTAGATTTTAATACATAGTTCATACGGTTTCAATTTAATTCCCACACCATTGCTATACGACTTGAACAGAACAAACAAAACTAATAAATAACAAAGAGAACCCAGGCAATTGAAGTCTTTTCAAAATGCTAGTAACACTGTAGATAAAAACAAGTTCTAGGCCGGGCGCGGTGGCTCAAGCCTGTAATCCCAGCACTTTGGGAGGCAGAGAGGGGCGGATCACGAGGTCAGGAGATCGAGACCATCCTGGCTAACACGGTGAAACCCCGTCTCTACTAAAAAAATACAAAAAACTAGCCGGGCGAGGTAGCGGGCGCCTGTAGTCCCAGCTACTTGGGAGGCTGAGGCAGGAGAATGGCGTAAACCCGGGAGGCGGATCTTGCAGTGAGCTGACATCCGGCCACTGCACTCCAGCCTGGGCGACAGAGCGAGACTCCATCTCAACAACAACAACAACAAAAAAACAAAAAACAAGTTCTAGGAGTTCAGAAGTTAGTATACAGAGATATTGAGTACTTTGTGCTCTAAATATAGCTCTTATATTGGCCCCTCATAAATGTAAAGTAGCAAAGAGTTGCCCAAGGGATTTTCTTTATCTCCTTTCCTAGCACTCACTCACTTGTTTATTTAACAAATGTTTGTTAAGCACCTACTATGTGCCAAACACTGTGCTCCACACTGGGCAAAAATGTTTCTTGCCTTCAAGGTGCTTCAAGGACTCCAAGGAGTCTAGTGGGCTTACGTATCATCTACTTAAAAACACTACCAATGACTTTTTATCCATAAAGACCCACATAACTTAAACACAGGTAAAGAAATGTAATATCAACCAAAAATGAAACATAAACAAACCTTCAAGGTAAAGATTCTGTCACAATAATTGTAATTGATAACATTTACTGGAAATGTAACTGTTATCCAATAGATGCAGTTTTAGGAGGTAATTGTTATAACTCCTTTTTACAAATCAGGAAACTGAACATTACTGAAGTTCCATAACTTGTCAAAATTGTACTGCCAGTAAGGGTTTAAAAAGGATTTTAGCCAGGTAGTATGACTCTAGAGCCTAGAGTGGTGATATTTTCAAAATTTTTTGTTTAATAAGACATGAAGAACCTCTCCAATTCCCAAAACATTTAAATACCTGAGGGATGTTTATGGGAACTTTTATTTAATATGCCCCATGGTATGTAGCTTGAGACAATCTTGCATTTTTTAAAACAAATATTTTAGCCTTAGACTCAATGGGGAACAGCACCTCACTGTTGAATTCAGAGTGATCACAATGCTGAGCTTCTCAAAAGTAAAAGTATTTTAATCTTCTTGTCAGTAAAGGTAGGGGCTGGCAGCTTTGTTTCCATTTAGTTTGAATATTCTAATATTTATTGATCAAAATCTTATATCTAGAAGATAAAATACTGTGAAATAACAAGGATGATTTTATACAACCTAAACAAGTATGAAGATATTCTGATCAATTTTAGGCTACTTCCAAGTACACCAAGGCCACCCTGAAGTTTCTATATATGAGCTTTCTGTATACAATCAGTATTATTTTTAGAAGTTGATCAGTTAGAATTATATTCATTGTGACAAACAAAAACCCAGTAAACACTTAAATATCAGGTTTAATGAAGATTGTTCAACTGAGGCAGCTTCTGTAATATGTCATCAAAGAACCGAGTTCATTTTCTTTCTGTTCCATCAACTTCACCAATTACTTTCATCCTCACAGTTTCATGATGGCTGCTGTATTTCCAGCCATCACATGCCTGTTCCAAACAGGAAGAATGAGAAAAGCAAAGCAATAGGAAGCCCTTTTGGTTTCTAGGGACTTCTACTACATCTGATAGGCCAGAAGTGAGCTACCATGACGTGTAAGAGGCTGAGAGTTAAGCATTTCCATTTGCTGGCCTCAGTAGTAGAGGAAAACAAGAGAAGGGTTGGAAAAGGTATTGAAAGAGCCATACTACAGCATCTACTACAGAAGTCGTTTGCATCTTTACTTTAGAAACCATAGAAAACGTAGGCAGGTTTCTATTTCTCTGTTTATGTGACTCTTCCCCTTATTTTGGTAATGAAAGGCTAACAAGAATAATTTGGGGTTCTTGTTTCTCTACTTGATTACTTAAGGGAGAAAAATGAGAGGATACAACCTTCTGAGACAGCACCTTTAGGGCACGTGACAGCTCACTATGAATCAGAAGAGAGTAGTACCCCTACCCAGCTTGGTACACACACAGAAAAGGGGCATTCGGGAAACAGACAGTAAGACCCTACGGGATTCCATAAGGACTCTCTTCCTAGGGTATTTCCAGTAGAGGTGAGTGAGCATCCCAGGATTCCAAAATCGAGCTTCACTGCTGGCACTCTAGGGATGGTCAAAGACATAACTATTGTCTGTACTTAGTCATTAATAAGTCCTCAAGTTATTCTTGCAGAGAATATGCCATGGGAATATGGTTTTGGGATTGAGAAGATTTGAAAAGGATTCCAGCACCTTATCACTGAAAGGGACTTTAGAAATCATTTATTCCAATTCCTCTTACTTTTATCCAAGGAAACCATAGCCCAGGAAATTAAGTCATTTGCACTTGGATACCCAGATGAGGATCACTTTGGTGTCCTTTTCTACCAGTTGGAAGAAGGAAGGACATTCCTATAACAGGTTTCCATAGCACTATGTGCTTGCCATATGTAACACTTGACTGCAAATATGTGTTTAGCGCTGCTTTTTAGTTTACTGTAGTTTAGTGTCTCCCTTCACCTCTACACTGCAAGTTCATAGGCAGGTTAGGAACAGCGTCTGTCTCATTAAATACAGTATTTGTAGGGCCCAGTACACTTTGGGGAACAGAGAAGGCACTTGATATATTTTTATGGAATAAATAAAAGACTAGATGGTTCAAGAGATGCGAGCCAACATCGGATAGAAGTTGTAATTTTTATTTCAAATTACCAGCATCTCTAAGGCGATTGTTATTTAGGTCATCTGCAGAAATTGGGTGAACAGCCAATACTACATACCACTAAGAGAACATATTTCTACCTGCGCCATTCCTGAACCCCTCATCACCCACTTTCCCAGGACTAAGGATCATTTAAGCCCCCACTGTGTGTGAATCTGTGAGTGAAGGCAAATAAAGATATTTTCAGTAACATGTTCCACTATCTGGGAAGACATTGGTTACCTGACAGTGATATAAACCCAGTAATTCTTGGTGGGGATTGAACCAAACATATGCTTTTAAGTGAGAGCTAAAGAAAGTGTAACAGTATCTGTCATAATGAATCCCAAGGAATCTTCATTGAGCTGTTTAGAGTGGTATGGAATGTGTAACCAGTTTTCATATTCTCCACCTTGTACCCTATATCCGGCTGGAGTTCAATGATATAAAAACGCTTTTTAAAATTTTTGGCATATCTTTAGGATCTGCTGTTTATCTTATGTTTTTACCAGCTTACTTCTGTGAGGTAGTCTCAGTGTTTGTAAGGTTACAGTGATAATTTTCTATCTAATTTTATTCCAAATAGAATTGCTATTTGGATGGCTGGAGGCTACAGAATACCCTCAGATTGCCTGGTCAGAAAGGAATGCAAATAGTTGGAAATCTTTCAGTTATTTGTTATCTAAGGTAAGAATGCAGTTTAGAAGGAGAAATCACTTGTTGCTATTTCTAAATCTATTTATAAATTCTTACGTTTGCTGAAGGATGAGACACCCTAGAATTAGGACTGATATAGATTTTGAAAGATCATATGGTAATCTTAAGACCTTTTGAGAGCAGATAAGGCTCTCCCTAGAAGTTAGAAAAGAAGAAGTTCGAATCTTAAAGGTTATAATTTCTACCACTTAAAGGGATTATTATATAAACTGAATATTAGAATTATATTTTCTGTTAAATTACAGTCTAAACAAATGGCTCTGGATGTTAAGCTGATTGTCCTAACCAAAATATTATCTCACTATCATTCATATTTAAACACTGGTGCATCTCAACCACTATGTGTTCCCATTTTGCCAAATAATCCTATGCTCTAAAATTATAATTATAATAATATCTCATTGAATTTTGTTGAATTCTGTACCAGTAATTCCTTATCTACTTAGTCCACAAATATGTGACAAATATAAAAAATGGCAAAAACTCTTAATTTATGTGATTTTTTTTTTCTTTCTGTACCCTATTACCTTTCATTGAAGACCAATTTATTGTAAAATTTCTACTGGGATTCATTGTAGGCAAGGACATTTAACTTATCTCATTAATATCATAGGACTTTTCAATGAGGTTTTCATGAACAGGCACTGTAAGATTAACTCTTCTGGCATTAGACCTTTAGGTTGTAAAATATATCAAATTTGCTGTTTCTTTCCTCTGTCCTCCTGCCTCATTTCCAACAATAGACTTCAACTACCACATAATTATTTTAAAACTAATATTATTAAGTTTTCAAAGTGGTGACTCTTGATAAAATATCATAGATGCTTAGATATTGCCAGTTATTGTTGGCCAACTAAGAAATTTGTCTTAGAAGAAAGCAAAGTTTAAAAAGTCAGTATTTAAGTAAAAATACATTCAAATCGAATTCTAACAGTAACAATCTTCACTTTTCCCAGATTTCATCTAAAGGCAAATAACCTCTATGAGGGAAGGACTACATTTACAGGCACACATATGTGTGTGTATATATACGTGTATATATATGTGTGTGTGTATATATACATCTGTAGACATATATACATGTATATGTATACATACATGTGTACATATACATATATACATATGTACACATATATATGTATGCCTGCAAATGATTGAAAATAATTAAAATACATAATACAAATATATATACAAATATACACATATACATGTATATATGTATACATTATACACACACACACACACAATGTTGCCAGCATTAGCTGTCAATGGTTAAGTGTCTATTCTAATTTATCAAGAGTCACCATTTTGGAAACTTAATATTAATTTTAAAGTAACAATATAGTGGTTGAGAGTAATTAAGAGTAACTTGACCAAGATCACACTGCTGGTAGGTCGCAGAGCTGGGTTTCGATAGACACTGGTCTCTTAATCCGACATTCACTCATTTAACAAATATTTATTAAGCATGTACTATGGGCAGGATATGGTGCGACAGGATAAATAAGCAAATAAATTAAGACAGAATTTCCTCTTTCAAGGAAGTCATTGCTAATTTCAAAATAATGTGGAAGGGTCTCAACAGAACATTCATGGGATATCACAGAGAACCATGCTATGTATGTGAAAGAAGAGTGGTTTTTCTAATTGTTTTATGAAAAATGCCCTTTCTTCAGAAGAAAATAAGTAACTGAAGCCTTCCAGAAATGTAGGACTGGAAAATATCTAGTTCCTTGATTCTCTTGATTCAAACTTATTTTCATTTGAAGAAATAGTTTCAACTTCTATTTTAGTTTTAGGAGCTACATCTACAGGTTTGTTAGCTGGGTATATTTTGTGATGCAGAGGTTTGGGATATAATTGATCCCATTACCTAAGTACTGAAAATAGTACCCAGTAGTTAGTTTTTCAACACTTTTGCCCTCTCCCTTCTAGTAGTCTGGAGTGTCCATTGTTGCCATCTTTATGTCCATTAGTACCCAGTGTTTAGATCCTACTGGTAAGTGAGAACATGTGGTATTGGGTTTTCTTTTCCTTCATTAATTTGGTTGGGTAATGGCTTCCAGCTGTATCTGTGTTGTTGCCAAGGACATAATTTTGTTCTGTTTTATGACTGCATAGTATTCCATGGCATGTATGTACCACATTTCATTATCCAATCTATCCTTGCAACTAAAACAAAAATTGACAAGTAAGACCTAATTAAACTAAAGAGGTTCTGTACAGTAAAAGAAACTATCAACAGAGTAAACACACAACCTACAGAATGGGATAAAATATTCACGAAGGTCTAATATCCACAATCTATGAGGAACTTAAACAATCCAACAAGCAAAAACAAATAACCCCATTCGGAAGTGGGCAAAAGATATGAACAGACACTTATCAAAAGCAGATATACAAGTGGCCAACACACATATGAAAAAATGCTCAACATCACTAATCATCAGAGAAATACAAATCAAGGCCACAATAAGGTACTATCTCACAACAGTCAGACTGGCTATTATTATTATTATTATTTTTTGAGATGGAGTTTCACTCTTCTCACCCAGGCTGCAGTACAATGGTGTGATCTCCACTCACTGCAACCTCTCTCTCCTGGGTCCAAGTGATTCTCCTGCCTCAGCCTCCCAAGTAACTGGGATTACAGGTGCCCACCACCATGCCTGGCTAATTTTTTTTTTTTTTTTTTTGTAATTTTTCAGTAGAGACGGGGTTTTGCCATGTTTGCCAGACTGGTCTTAGCCCCTGGCCTCAAGTGATCCGCCTGCCTCAGCCTCCCAAAATCCTGGAGTTACAAGCATGAGCCGTCACGCCTGGCCTCAGACTGGCTATTATTAAAAAGTCAAAAAAACAACTGATGCTGGTGAGGCTATGGAAAAAAGGGGACACTTATACACTGCTGGTGGCAATGTGAATTAGTTCAGTCACAATGGAAAGCAGTTTGGAGATTTCTCAAAGAACTTAAAACAGAACTGCCATTTGACCCAGCAATTCCATCACTCAAAGGAAAATAAATTGTTCTACCAAAAAGACATATGCACTCATATGTTCATCACAGTGCTATTTACAATAGCGAAGGCATGGAATCAGTCAAGATGCCCATCAAATTCATTTTGAGTACATCAATGGCTCTGTCTTAGGGACTGTGTTAATAGACAGTATGTGGACCAGCAAAATACCTATACCACCAGTGCTAGCACATTCCATTTTTACTTCCCTAAAAAGCTAATAAGGTAGGAGAAAAACATCTAACCCACCAGATCAGTTTCAGTGTTAACAAAGCTAAGACTCAAAGTGTAAAATGGGAAAGCTCTGCCCACACCATGAACTGTGGTATTTACTCATAAACCGAAACTGGTAATTAGGTTACAGATAATTAAACTGTATTACAATCTCGCAGTGAACATTTTCTTTCTTTTTTTCTGTTTGTTAGTTTATTGCTGATGCATTGTGGGGAACCCTTAGAAAGACTCTGATAATAATGCCGTCACGTTATCCTTCCCAGATTAATTGCATTATCACCAACTGAAATTATCTTTTTGCTTCGGTTGTTGTTATTTGTCTTCCCCAGTTAGGATATAAACACTATGAGATCAGGGAGCTTATCGATCTCATTTAGCCCTACTGACGTTCCTTAACTTATGATGGGATTGTGTCCTGATAAACCCATCATAAGTTAGAAAATATAATCTAAATTGGAAATGTACTTAATATACCTAACCTATAGAACATCAGAACTTAACCTAGCCTATCTTAAATGTGCTCAGACACTTATACAAGCCTGCAACTGGGAAAAATAATCTAACACAAAGCCTATGTTATAATAAAGTGTTTGATATCTCATGCAATTTATTGAATACTATACTGAAAGTGAAAAACAGGATGGCTCTCCAATTTATGAAGGTTAGACTGGCAATTTTTTGACTTTCCGAGTACCATCAGAAAGTCAAAAAATTATAAGTCTAACCATCATAAGTTGGAGACTGTCTGTGTATAATCCATATGTTAAATGTTGATAGGTGTTTCAAATATCTATTGCTATATAAGAAACATGCCAGAACACAATGGCTTAAAAACAATCTGGACTGAACAGTTCTTTTGCTCCACATGGTATCTACTGAAGCTGAAATGTCTAAGATTGCTTCTTCACTCACATCCAGAACCTCAGCTGGGATGACTGGAATATCCCAGATCTGGTCAGGCCTGTTTCTGTCCCTCTTTCCACATGGCTAGCTTGGGCTTTCTCATAGTGAGATGGGCTCAGGGTATTTGAACTTCTTATCCTGCATCATTCTTCCAAGATAGAGAAAGCAGAAGCTGCCAGTCTTTCTAAAGGCTTGACCTAGAATTAGCAGAGTCATAGTCCAGTATTCTATTGATCTAAACAAGTCACAGGGCCAGGCCAGAGTCAAGGGGGTAGACTCACTCTCTTGGTGTGAGGAGTAACATGCATATCAACAAGGAAGGAAGCTATCAATGGTGGCTATCTTTGGAGATTATATGCCACAATAATGAGGTGGTTCTTCTCGAACTGCCTGCCTGTCTGTCTTAAAAATGCTGTAACTCTGTCCTAGTGTGTGCCAAGCAGAGATGATGAACAAAGCAGTGTGTGAAGTAGGCTGCTATTGCACCCTCCTGGCGCCTAACTTGATGTGGCTGACATATTGACATTACTTTATTGCTTTGGAGTGGCAACAGCTCCAGCTAAGCCACCACTGCCAGACACTTGCCCATCTGTCCTAAAATATGACTAATTATCATTATAATTATTCTTTAGCTTTATTAAACTTCTGTCTTCTGCAAAATAAAATGAGATTCATGAAGACTTTTTCATTAATCATCACAGCATCCCTGCTGAGAGCTTGAAAGAGGTAGGTGTGTTCTTATTTTAGAAATGAAGAAGGTGCAACAAAATGAAGCTCTAGGAAGGTTAACCAATATCACAAACCTGGTTCGCTGGAATGAAGAAAAGAGGCAATAAGTGTGTGTATGAGAGAGAGAGAGTCGTGTGTGTGTGTGTGTGTGTGTGTGTGTGTGTGTGTGTGTGTGAGAGAGAGAGAGAGAGAGAGAATTTTTCTGGGAAAAAAGGAAGGAAGGTGATCAATTTTTTTTCTTTTCCATTTCAGTGTTACATGGCAATCATTTAAATGTCTCAACAAACTAAAAGTTTCCAGAAGCAACAAACTTCTGGTATAATCAGAGGCTATGAGCTGTCCCCTAAGAAAAATATTGCAAAGAGATTTAACCTCTATCAGAATTGAATTTGTTTTCCTTCTTCTAGCTATGTGTCCTTTGACAAGACCCTGACCCTCATGCATTCACAGGCATAAGTTTCAGAGCTTCATTATATAGGTTAAGTGAAAAGACATGTAGCACATGTGTATAACAAGTTGTTCATAATAGGTACCCAATAAATAGCAATAGTTGTTATCATAAGTTTTGTGATCTTAGGAATTTTAACATGCTAGTTGAAATGAAAAAGATAAAGCCTTCTTTATTTGTACCTTGTGACTCAGAAATAGCAGCATTAATTAATAGTTAACTGATTGGCACAATAGGGTGACTGTAGTCAATAATAATTTAATTGTACACTTTAAAGCAACTTAAATAGTTTAATTGGGTTGTTTGGAACTGAAAGGATAAAAGCCCAAGGGAATGGATAACCCATTCTCCATGATATGCTTATTTCATATTGCATTCCTGTATCAAAACATCTCATGTACCCCATAAATATATATACCTATGTATAGATGTATAGGTATATATCACAAAAATTAAAAATAAATGTATAGGTGTATATCACAAAAATTTTTTAAAAATGTTATTAACTGCAGCTGAGTTCTTACATTAAGATCTAGCCTGTGTGAATAAGTACGTTAATGTCTGTGGGCATTCGTATACTCATCTGTAAGGCAACAGAGCAGATAGTCTCTTAAGAATTTTTGCATCGACATCTGAGTTGTATGGAAATAGAGAAAGCCATCATTTGTGACCATTTGCCCTCTAGTGGCAAGAACCAGGGAAAATTATTCCTACCGAGAAAAAGTTTCACGTCTGTATCCCCACCAAAGCCTGATACATTGATAAACGCTTAGATTTGCTTCAATATTGTGTTAGTTATGTTTGTCTGTGTAAAAATTATTCCCCAACTTAGCAACTTAAACATTTATACAGTTTCTGAGGGTCAGGAATTTGTGAGCAGCTCAGCTGGGAGCTTGCAGCTCAAGGTCTCCCAGGAGGCTGCAATTAGGTAGCGCTGCAGTCATCAGACAGCTTGACTAAACTACATGAGCTGCCTCCAAGCTCTCTCACGCAGCTATTGACAGGTTTCAGTTCCTTACCACAGGGACCTCTCCACAGGGCTGCTCACAACACGACAGCTGGCTTTCCTCAGAATGAGTGATCCCAGAGAGACAGAGAGAGAGTAAGAGCTAGAGAGAGAATGCAACGAAGATGGAAGTACAATGTCTTTTATAAACTAATTTCAAAAGTTATTTACTGTGGATGGATGAACTAGCCTTACAAGGATTCAAGATGAATATATCTAAAAACAATATATTCTACATAAAAAGCAAGTTTCATAAGTACATGCATATAATAACTTTGTATATATAATATACATATACATTATATGAATGTAACTAATATAAAATAGTTATATAATAATATACATATTAAGCATTATGTACAATATGTTATATAGAATATGTAAAGCCTACTTTATCTTGTTTAAAAATTGTATGTGTGTATGTGTGCGCGTAGTAGCCATAAAAACAAAAATATGCATGGAAATGATAAATACCAAACTAAATGTAAGTAGTCACTTGGGACTTTTGATATAACTCTTCAGAAAAAGAAGCTCTTCTTCTGTTGAGAATGTACATCCTAGAACTGCTGATAGACACAGAAGGGGGACAGAGAGAAAGAGAGAGAGAACACGCCAGTGATTGAGAGAGGGCATGACTGTCTTGATGACACTGGTGAGTTCCTCCAGGTGATAGGACTATACGTCCTCTTTTTTACTTAAGTTACTTTGAGTTTCTATGACTTGCTGTCAAAGGAGTCTTGAGAAGTATAGTTTTATGCAACTATTTAATCATACTGAAATCATAATTATAGAAGAAGGCATATGCTTATTTATTAAAAGTGAAGAGTTCTTCCATCCCCTCTGCCTCCCCTGGGCAACTCTAAGAGCAGGACACTCTAGTGCTTATAAGATCAGATTGAGGCTTCTGAGACACTCCTCTCATGTTGCGTTACGACATGGCCCCCTAAACTGGTAGCCTGATCCTCTAGGGACTCTATGGAAGAGTGCTATTATGTCTGTGCAAACGTGTGCTCTTCTGGGGAAAGAGTCTGTATTTCATCACATAGTCAAGGGAACGGTAAACAAAAAGAGGTTAAAATCACTGTTGGATGATAAAAAGTCTTATGTTAAAGCCTGCATTTACACCTCCCAGTGTCAGGTAGCTAGACTTTTTAATTAGAGAATTTGAAACAATGAAGAAGCAAGGCCACTATCTTATTAACATCATGAAATCACTTTAAAAAATATAAATCTATTAAATGTTTAAAATATTTCACGTAAAGTGTTCATTTTATTATGGGCCATCTGCAGTTACTGCCATCTAAAGGATGGGAAAGGCATGTAGCTTCAACAAATGACTAAAGATTTGCTTTCCAGAAAAGTTCAAATGTTCTTTCAGTGTTATGTTTACAAATACAAGACTGTCATTTGCTTTTTATATTAGCATTAAATAATAATTCTCAGTAGTATCAATACATTTCACATGCCACTGATTAAATCCTGAATATTCATGCATGCATTAAAAAGCCTTCTGTTGCTATGGTGGAACCTAATATCATGGAATGTATTCCAGCTTTCCTTTAGGGGGAAGAATGTTCTAACTGAAAATTATATCAAAGTTGGTCCTTATCAATGAAAACAATCACAAAGAGAAAGAGGGAAGATTGCCTGTAAATTATAGGAGAGGCTAGATTCCCAATGAAAATATGAACTTTTATTGGCTTGGGGCCTGAAGAGACTAATATTCAAGTAGTAATGAGTGTCTTTCAACTCAAAGGGTCCACTGTATGTACAAATCCCAATGTTTTTTCAGGTCATGAGGCAACAGAATTCCACAATGATATGGTTGAGGAAAATGGAGAACTGTCCACTGAGGAGCCCAGCATAATAATGAACAACTATCTGGAATCTTTGGCTTTGGTACCAAGCTAATACTGCCCTAGGTAGGTTAAATTAAAAAAAAAAAAAAAAGTGGAAAATAACTTTGCTTTCATGGCATGCTTGGTTAGGCACTTACTGGCCCTTTAAAGTAGAATAACAGCAACTCAGAACACCTTTAGGCCAGAGTGTCTTATCCTTGGCACTATTGATATTTTGGGTTCAATAATTCTTTGCTTTTGGGGGGCTGCAAATTCTCAGGGCCTATTACACTACTATAAAGTGAGAGTGGCACCACCCCTCCAAGTGATTCTGAGGCTGGTTAAAGTTTGAGGAACAGTAATCTAACCCAACTCTCTCATTTTACAATAAAAGAAACCAGTTGGTTAAGCCTTATCTCAGATTAAATGTCTGGTTAGAGTCAAAACAGTACATTATATCTTATTCTCCACAGAATTTGCCAAGTGTGGCCTTGGAGAAAGAGGTGGGTATCCTGCAAAGGTATTTCACCCAGGCACCACCAACTACATGAAACATCCTGCTGCAAAGCAGAAAGCATTTCAAGACTTACTGAATATGTTTCATAAATCTGGTCTCTCTCCTAGATTCCCAGGGTTCTTGGGTTACATGCAGAACAATTCACTTTTATCAACACTTTATTTTTCTAAAGCTAGGTTAATAATATAAAAATTTTATGACTGATTATGTATAATTAGTTTACAGCTAGAGTACTTTTTTGTGTGTGCTTGATTAGATACCTATTTCATCATGAAATAGGCTTACTTTTATAGCCACAGGCATTATTACCGTTATTGATGTTGCTAGATATATTGATTTAGAATTTTAAACTTTTCCATAAAGTTGACTGGAATGAAAAGCAGCTAATATATGCTAGAAAATAAAAATGTGACTATGCAGCCATAAAAAAGAATGAGATCATGACTTTTGAGGGAACATGGATGGAGCTGGAGGCTCCATCCTCCAGCTCCATCCATTTTTCTGTTCCTGCATTAGCAAACTAACACAGCAACAGAAAACCAAATACCGCATTTCTCCCTTATAAGTGGGAGCTAAATAATGAGAACTCATAGATATAAAGAGGGGAACAACAGACACTGGGGCCTACTTGAGGGTGGAGAGCTGGAGGAGAGAAGCAGAAAAAATAATTATATTGGGTACTAGGTTTAGTATCTGGGTGATGAAATAATCTGTACAAAAAACCCCTGTGACACGAGTTTAGCTATATAACAAGCCGGCATATGTACCCCTAAACCTAAAATAAGATTTAAAAAAAGAAAAGAAAAACGTGTCAACCTTATGTATTTGAGAAATCCTATCTAGATTATTTAAAAAAGAAAATAAAGTTAGCAAGAAAGTAGATTGCTCTGCAAAATTAATTTTCATCTCTGATAAATGAGTGTAGAAATGTTAAATAAAAATAAACCACATTTATTTGCCACTTTCCTGTTTGCTTTAATAAGAGATAATGCACTCTCCAAAGACATTGTTAAATCTCATCCTTACTCTTTCTTTCCCCTCTATCCTCTGGTTACTGTGAGAATTAAGGTGTTTAATTCCAAAGGAGAGTTCTTGTGAGGCCAATTTGTGCTTTCCCTGGGAAAATGAATAAGCTGGGTAAGAACAGGTGGACCACATTTCCCACAGGAAGATGATGGTGGCTGCATGTGGGTCTAGATTGCCTAAGAAGCCAAAGGGGAGAGAAGTCACAATCAAAAAGGGCCCGCCTGTAATCCCAGGACTCTGGGAAGCCGAGGTGGGTGCATCATCTGAGTTCAGGAGTTCAAGACCAGCCTGGCCAACATGGCAAAACCCCATCTCTACTAAAAATGCAAAAATTAGCCAAGCGTGGTGGCGGGCGCCTGTAGTCCAGCTTCTCGGGAGGGTGAGGCAGGAGAATTGCCTGAACCCGGGAGGCAGAGCTTGCAGTGAGCTGAGATCGCACCACTGCCCTCCAGTGTTGGCAACAGAGTGAGACTCTGTCTCCAAAAGGAAAAAAAGGGCCTGCCTGTGGCTGTGACCCAAGGACTTTCCAATCTAGATTCTAGATTTGTGCCAAGAAACCCTTTAGAGACGTCCATTTTTCTTTTTCCTTTTAGTATCATTTAAGTACATATTATATTTGTTTATTTATTTACATATTTATGTTCAGATTTCCAAGGATGTTAAAGAAAAATGATGTATATTGTGATTGATTTACAACTGTATTGTTATTTAATTGCCATACTTTGAAATGTCTCTATATTGAGAGGTAACATAGTCAACATACAGATGACCGTCTTTTCATGCAGAAACACACACAGACAGTCGTATGTAAATAGGATCATATTATACATGCCATTTTATCATGGACATCTTCTTTTGTCTTTTTGCCTAGTTTCATCTTCTTTTCTAATCACCTTAATCTCTAAGTTAGCCAGTCTTAAAAGCTTAATATGTATCCATCCCAATTTTTTTATTGTACAATCACATACAAACTCATATATTCATATATTATGTTCAGCACATAGAATATAACCAAGTATTTAGAACAGTGTCTTGAACGTTATAGGTGCTCAATAAATATTTGTTGAATAAATGAATGGTTTGTCTTAGAAAAATGAGATTATATTATATATACGTGTGTGTATGTGTATATGTATGTTTATATTATGTATCTGGCTTTTATTGCTCAATATTCTATGTATTTTTAATATAGATTTAATTAATTCTTATAAATGGTTGTATAATAGCCCATGGTTATGAAAGTAACATCAATTTATTTAACTAGATCCCTAATTGATAGTTCAAATGCTTTTACTTTTTGCCAGTATAAACAATAATAGCTAACACCTATTGAGTGTTTACCATGTGCTAATTTTTTTTTTTTTTGAGACGGAGTGTTGCTGTCACCCAGGCTGGAGTGCAGTGGCGCGATCTCGGCTCACTGCAAGCTCCGCCTCCCGGGTTCCCGCCATTCTCCTGCCTCAGCCTCCCGAGTAGCTGCGACTACAGGCGCCGCCACCTCGCCTGGCTAGTTTTTTTTTTTTTTTTTTTTTTTGTATTTTTAGTAGAGACGGGTTTCACCTTGTTAGCCAGGATGGTCTCGATCTCCTGACCTCGTGATCTGCCCGCCTCGGCCTCCCAAAGTGCTGGGATTCCAGGCTTGAGCCACCGCGCCCGGCCTTTTTTTTTTTTTTTTTTTTTTTTTTGCACTTTACATGTATTAAGCTCTTGAGGGGTTAGGTTATTCTCCCCATTTTGAAAAACTGAGCAGGAGTATGTAAGAAACTTGCCGCAGGCTATATAGCCAATACGTGGCAAACTAGTCAGTATGGCTCCAAAGTATATTTCACTAAACTACTTTTATAGAAGGTAAAAAGCAACACTATTGTACAGACATTCTAATGAATGGTCTTTTATTTCTATTCAATAGTTTATCTGGTGTGGAATTACTGCAGAACCATATGTGTATATTTTATATTGCTAAATTGCTCTGCAAAAAGGCAGTAACAGTTTACATTTGCACTAGCCGTGTATGAGAGTATTATTTCCTCTAGCAGTATTATTTTTAAAAATGTATGTTTATTATTTCTTTTCTTTTTTTTCAATCTGGTGGGTGAGAAGTGATATTTCATTGTTAAGTCTGTATACTTGTTGACAGTAATGAGGTTGAACATCATATATTTGTCAATCATTTGGATATGCTCTACTATAAACTGTTGTATTAATTAGGGCTCTCCAGAGAAACAAAATGTATTAGGGCTCTCCAGAGAAACAAAACCTGTGTGTGTATGTAATTTATTTTTATTTATTTAAAAAAATTGGCTCACATGTTTATGTTTATGGAGACTGGCAAGTCCAAAATCTGCAGGGTAGGCTGTCAGGTTGGAGACTCAAAGATGAGACAATACTACAATCCAAGTCCAAGGGACTTCTGCTGCAGAATTCTTCTTTCTCAGGAGAGGTCAATGTGTTTTCTCTATTCAGGTCTTCAACTGATTGGATGAGGACCACCCACAGTATAGAGGACAATCTGCCTTACTCAAAGTTCACTGATTTAAATGTTAATCTCATCTAAAAGTACTCTCACAGAAACATCCATAATATTGTAGGACCAAATATTGGCACAACATTACCCAGTCAAGTTTACACTTACAATTAACCATCATAAATATCTACTAATATATTTTCCGTTTTTCTTTTTTTTCCCTTTTTTTTGAGATGGAGTCTTGCTCTGTCACCCAGGCTGGAATGTAGTGGCATGATCTCGGCTCACTGCGACCTCTACCTCTTGGATTCAAGCGATTCTCCTGCCTCAGCCTCCTTAGTAGCTGGGACTACAGGTATGTGCCACCATGCCCGGCTGATTTTTTGTATTTTTAGTGGAGATGGGGTTTCACCACGTTAGGCAGAATGGCCTCAATCTCCTGACCTCGTGATCCGCCTGCCTTGGCCTCCCAAAGTGCTGGGATTACAGGCATGAGCCACCGCTCTCGGCCTTTCCTTATTTTTCAATGGAATTGCTTACATCTTTTTATCACCTTGAATATTATTGTAATCAACCATTAAATGTTTTGTGAATATTTTGCCCCATCTCTCTTATATCCTTTATTTTTCGTATCCTATTTCTCATCATTTTAAATTTTAAATTATTATTTTGAATACTTTATAATCAGTGAATCACTGAAAATGAGATGAAAATTTGGACACTATCATTTTGATAATCACTTTTGAGTTTATAGTCTTTTAAGGTGATTTTAGGAGATTTTTCAATATTTAGTTCCAATATGTATTCAATAAATATTTACAGTATTTAGTTATTATTCAATATTTATTTAAAATTAAATTGTTCTTTCAATTCTAATGAATTTTTGGAAGATGTTGAAGTTAGATCTGCTCTTTTCCAAAGTAAGGAATCTAGAGCAAATAGTTCCCACATGTGGAAACTATTGTTTAGAGGTTTTAAAAGTTTAAACCATTCATATGTAATATTGTGGTTATAATGTTTAATTCTTAGAAGAACTAGTCGAATTAATTTCCGAATTTATTTATTCCATACCATGTTTATTTTAAAATTTTTCTTCAAAACTGCTTAAAACATAGTCTAACCAAATTGTTGAAACATTGTCCTCATTCAATTTGACTGTCAATTTTAATTTTTAGTAAGTATACATATGTGCCATTCCTGCTTGTCAAGCCAAAATATGAAAATTCAGTTAATGAGTAACAGTATTTAAGCATCAGAGTCTGTTTTAAAACTGAAAAAAAATGTATGTGTACTAAGGAAAAGCTTCAGCCTCTCAGTCTTACGCAATTATTTTTCTATTCATTTAATTTTTATACATTACTTCTTATAACTACTAGCATCAAATTAATATCTTGCTATATTTTTATCTCATATTATCACAGAGGAAAAAGTACTGTATAATTATATATAATCTTCAGTATATGATTATTAGTAATTACAATATTTTTAAATTAGTGATTTTTGTTGCAGGATTTATTTTTTAGTAAAAGTTTTTATATCCTATATGTAAGATAACTCCCTGTTCCTGTGATATAACTTGTATTAGATTATCGGCTTCTGGAAGGCAAGTAACAGACTTTTAAAAAAAATTCACTTAACTTCCAATCATATATTGTTTTTATATTGTATATTCAGTTGGTTGACAACGTGAGGGCTTTTGAATTAGGCAAGCGAAAGAATAATTTAATATTGAAATAACTTATTGCAGGAGCCTGATGAATCTTTTCCTTTGGAAAGCAGACAGGACAGTTTTAGTGTGGTGTCATCTATAATAGGAGGTCTAGAAGACCTTAGAGAATCTTAGAACTCAATTGTTATCTATGTTTTTACACCCCTTTCAGTAATGATTTGGAAAAAAAAAAATGTAAAAATTTCAAAAAGGGAAAGATGAACCCTGAGCTCTGCATAGTATGGTAATTAAAAGGTTGGGTTTTACAAACAGACTCAATATTGACAAGAAAAGGATGGGTGGGTTTTCATTTTCCCATCTCCATCATATTCTCAATATTTCTCAAATAAGAGCAATACTAAGATTAAAAATATATATGTAAATGGGAATAAAAGCCTATGTAGAAAATTTTGCTAGAAAATAAAGGGCTTTTAACACAAATATTAGACTATTCCCTTGCCTTCACCCCTATCAGCCCTCTTTCTAACACTTTTGAAGCTCCTAATGAATAGTAGCCCCCTGAAGCTGCTAAGTCAAACTGCCTGGACTTGAAGACGGGCCTTCCACTTATTAGTGACTGAGTTACTTAAAATAAGGATGATAAAAACCTGCTTCATGAGGTGTACTCTTCACTTTATAACTTTAACCTGTTGCTATTTGTTCTATTTTAGAGATTTATCATTATTTTTTGAGGAAATTAAAAGAACAGAGATAAAATCCCTGTCATTTATAAAACGCACAGGATAAAAGCAAAAAACCTTTGCTCTGTCGTTTGGGTTCTTCTGTCCATATGTAACAATCTGTTTCATACATGGATCTCATATATGAAAACCTAAATTTTTGTATAAGATACACGAGAGTGGATTTATCAGACAAACGTGTATTTCACTAATGCAAGGAATTTAACCTATCAAAGACTTTCTCTATTTGCTGCAGAAAATTTTAGAAATGCAAGCAATAAAATCAATAATTTTAAAAAATCTTGTCTTTGGCATGTTGAAGAACTTTTATACTTCTAAAAGTGTAGTTATTTGTAGTCAGTGATGAACCTCTCTACACACCTTAGCCCTATGCAATGTTGGGGGTAGAAAACGAGTAGAGATTTTGAGAAATCTTAGGCTAGTTGAAATACTTCAGAAACGTCAGAATGTTGAATTACCATCCCTCTGACTTAGAAAGAGAAATACCAACACTCGGGAAGATTACCATCAGAAACAACTTTGGAAAGTTTAATTTGGTCATTGTTTTTAAAATTAGAAATAATGTAAATAAAGTACTGCAACAAAGCATTCTCACAATAAATAGTAGCTATTCCTGTCACTTCTTACAGCAGAGGCCCAATATACATTGTATTCTCATATTTGTACTTCCTCCCAACATGTAGCGCATATTTGGCTAACATAAATTTTTATCGAAAGAATGAATGACATCAATGACAGGCTGGTCGCACTCTGGTGGTCCAGGTTAGCCCGTGAGGCCACGAGGAAACTGCAGAGAAGACAGTGTCCAATTTGCCTATACCGCCTGCTAAACTACAAATCCCAGTACGCAAACTCCATGGTTGCAGTGCATACTGGGAGAAAGTCTCCAGCTCCTCATTGGCCACGTAGGAGAACCTCCGGTGTGTGTAAAAGCGCGGGCTTTAACGCACGTACGCACGGAAAACTGCGCAGATCTCCTCGTCTGAGTTCCGCGGAACTCATTTTGAGTGTAGGCGTTTTAGCCGGTAGGATTTAAGAACAGTTTCATTTCCGGCGTCACCGGAAGCAGCTTGAAAATGGCGTCTCCCTCTTTAGAGCGGCGAGAAAAAGGGGCTGGAAAAAGTGAATTTCGTAACCAGAAGACAAAGCCGGAGAACCAAGGTGATGTTATGTGGGAACCGAAGGCTGGGGTTTGTGGACGTTGAGTTGCGATGTTTTTTTTTCTCATTGCTTGTGGACTTATAAAACCAGCTGGAGCCTGTACTGTGTATTTAAGTACCACAATAATCGCTGATAAGATTGTTGGCTGGGCCCACAGGAACGACTGGCCGATATGGTGCCACCCACGTGTTCCTAATTCATTCCTTTTGCTAAAGGGTCCCCAAAGCGAAGCCGTTGCTGAATACCTCTTCTGTAAAAGATTGAGTATTAAGAAAATGCCGAGGGCGCCGCGGAACCCTGTAGCCTGCAGGGGACTGAAAGTCATTGACGGAATGAGGAATAGGGTGAGGTGGGAGCAGGTAGTTCTGATATACAGGAGTGGACCCTGATAATGGGGTGAGATATGGGGAAAGGAGCTATCTGACATGTCCTTAGCTCTAGTTTGTCAGTAAAGACATTTTGAAAGATTTATCAATTCCTGTTTGTCAGATTGCTAAAATACTAGACGACACAGCCCTTACTCTTTAGGTTGTGCTACCTTTTAATTGTTAACTCCTGCGTTGTAGTCTGGTTTTACCCGTTTTTTTCAGTATGAATGACAGAGAAGTCAGAAATAGCCTGGGGATCTGTTCAACCAGGCTCATAGGAAGTGTTAAAAACATCGAACTCTCAATTTAGATGCATTGGGAAAGTTTTCAAGGTTTCTTCGTTGTTGCTCATTAAATGATTATGTAACGTACATAGCAGAGGATACACTTATATGTAGCTTAATAAAACCATGCAAGAAACTAGCATTCAGACTGTTAAGTAAAATAGAGCATTACCATACCCCTCAAACCCTTACCTGCACTTCTCAGATCATATTTTCTTTTCCTGTCACAAGTAACCACTCTGAATTGCGTTGCATTCTGTTCCTCTTCTTGTAGTCACGAAGTGGCTTAATTTTGCCTCTTTTTAAATTTTATATACATGAAAGTGGACTGTATGCATTTTTCTGTGTCTTAGATTTAGCTTTGTTTTTCAAACAGGGTGATACTTGTAGGTGTAGTTTTAGTCTTTTCACTGTTATGTGGTGTTTCCTTGTATGACTATACCCCAATTTTTTCATTTTACAATCGGTGGACATTTGGATTGTTCCTATTGCTTGCAATTATAAACAGTACTGCTAAAACATCTTTGTACATGTCTTCTGGTTAACATGTTCAAGGGTTTCTTTAGGTTGTGAACATAGGATTGAAATCACTGAAGTGTAGGGTGTGTGTAAGTAATGCTAACTTTTTTCCAAAGTGCTAGTGTCAGTTTTGTTCCCACTAGCAGTGGACGAAAGTTCTCATTGCCTTACATTCATATGAATACATGATGTTACCTGGATTTTGAATTTCTGTCATTTTGGTAGGTATGACATGGGATCTGGTTGCAGTTTTAATTTGCATTTTCTGATCACCTATGAGGTTGCATATCTTTTCACATGTTTTGGGCCTTCCTTAATTGTGAAACTCCTGTGTATTTCTTTTGTCAATTTTTTTACTGAGATTGTAGTGGGGACTTTGAAAAAATTGATCCGTAGCCTTTGAAGTGTTTAAATTGGATAGGGACTTGGTCAGGGAAGCATTGTAAGTAACCAGCTGCAGTGACTCACGCCTGTAATCTCAGCACTTTGGCAAACTGAGGAGGGGGGATTGCTTGAGCCCAGGAGATGCGCCTGGGCAACATGGCAAAACCCTTTCCCTACCAAAAAAAAAAAAAAAAAATACAAAAATTAGCCAGACATGGCACATGCCTGTAGTACCAGCTACTTGCGAGGCTGAGGCAAGAGAATAGAGCGCTTGAGTCCAGGAGGTCCAGGCTGCAGTGAGCTGGGATGGAGCCACTGAACTCCAGCCTGGGTGACAGAGCGAGGCCCTGTCTTAAAAAAAAAAAAAAATGTATATAATACATAAGTAATCACTTTTGTGGAATTTGTGTTCTTTAAAGGACATTGGAGAATCCTTTATATGAAGACTAGCGAATTGTCTGTGATTTGAACCAGAAATAGAAATAGAAAAGTGGATGTGAGTATAAGCAGAAAGTTTACCTGTCTGAGGTTGATAACATAGGGTAATGCCCTGCTTTTCAAATTTTACTGTGCTTAAGAGTCTCCTGTTGAGCATGGTAAAACACAGACTTCTGTCCCTTGTCGAAGAGATTCTGATTCAGTAGGTCTGGAGTGGGGCCCAATAATTGCATTTCTGACAGACTTAACAGTTTATACTGACACTGAAAGTCTATGGAGCATACCTTTTAGTATAACTGAATTAGAGTATAGCTGTTGAATTTAAGGAGTTCTTAAAATTCAGTACCAAGTTTTTTAAATACATGATTCAGAAGATAATTTATGGCCCTTAGGCATTTTCTTGTAGTGAAAGGAGTCCCAGGCTGAGTCAGCTTTGTGTTCCCTTAGGCAAGTCACTTAGCCTTTTTAGACTATCTTCTATAAAATGAGAATAATACAGATTCTACCTTTTATAGTTATGAAACGCATGTGGAAATAAGGCACTCAAAACGCTTAGGAAAATCTAGAATTACCCGAGATTATTAACTGAAAGATAAACTAGAATCCTCTTTCAGAAGTTGTATACAAACACACACACCCAAGTTCCATACACTCCAGGAAAGTCAGAAAGGTTAATTGTATTTAAAATACTAAACAAAATGGCATTGAGATCTTCAGTTTTATGGTAGTGTAATGCAGTACACGTTTCTGGAGTACTCACTGTCTGGCATATGCCAATTGGCATGAAGAGGGATTCTGCTCTTAAGGAACTTTGTCTTATGAGGCAACTGAAGTGTGTACAGATAATTTTAATACAGTGAATTGATAATGACAGAGGAATGTTCTTCGACTCTTGAATAATATAAAAAGCGGGGAAAAGGAAATGCAAGAAGTACTGGAAGGCTTATGAATATGTGCATAGGATGTTCATAAAGTGTCCAAAAGACAGTTAAAATGTGATGTGTCAATTTTTTCCTTTCTGTAGATGAATCAGAACTCCTTACTGTTCCCGATGGCTGGAAGGAACCAGCTTTTTCCAAAGAGGACAATCCCAGAGGACTTTTGGAGGAGAGCAGTTTCTCAACTTTGTTCCCAAAATACAGAGAAGCTTACTTGAAAGAGTGTTGGCCATTGGTGCAGAAAGCCTTGAATGAACATGTATGTGTATCTTATAATAATACATTTATTTGAGACTTTGCTCTTGCTTATTATGCCTTTAAGTGTATGTATGCTGATGCATTTTTTTTTTTAATGGTGGTAACATAGCTGGTTACTTTGGTTCCTTTGGTATTTTAAACTATTTAGGTACGTTTTCTTCTTACCTAATGTTCATTTGTTTTTAATTTTATGAGTAATAAATTACTTTGAAAAATTTGCATACCTTTAATATTTTAGGAGCTTCACAACTGTCTGAAATTCACCTGTGAAGTCTCAATTTCAGAATGTCTGCTCCAAGCCATGATAGTTGTCATGTATCTGTCCCAGTCTGAGCTGAGTCATGTTTCTAATTGGATTACTTTCCATCTTAAACGGAAGATGTGGATGTATCCAACTTTTCCTTGTTTATTGCTGATGCTATGCCCCTAGATAACTGCATTTTTTTTTTCCCCAAACTGGGTATTGAAACCCATTAGTGTATTGAGAAGTCAATTTAATGGCCATAAGGAGCCTTTAGAAAATGACATATCACATGGTAAAAGTATGTTTTTTTCATATTGGCTTAGTTGTGTGTGTGTGTGTGTGTGTGTGTGTGTGTACATTTATTAGGTTGTGATATAAAATGTGTTTCTCACTGTGGGACTGCTCCGGAGTTGGTTGTGCCATTGTGGGTGAAGGTGGCTCAGCAAGCTGCAGGTTGTGTTTTATAGCTGCGTCTGGGATTGAGCTCTTTTTTTTTTTTTGTAAACTCATAGAGACCCAACCATATATTGAATTGTTCAACACTTAACTATGTTGAAATATTCTTGAGATTATGCTTACAAGTGAGAAAATAGCATTTTAATTTGCTTTGTTGAAATCTGTTTTTTCCTGTTGAAAGTTAATGCTTAAGTTTTCTAATCGTTGCTTTTTTCTGAAACTATGTTAATTTGCTTTTACTTAGTATTTAGTCCCCTAATTAGCTAGGAAAAAAGTTTGAAAGGGAAAGTCAATTCTTACCCAATGGAGCAGATGGTAGACTGGAGCTGGGTCCAGAATAGGGAAGCTGTACAGCTTTACATTTTTATCTTTGTCAGATTTTAAGTATGACCCCATTTGTTTCATTTATAATTTTAAAATTAGAGGCAATCTATATTCCAGTGGGTACAAAGTATTCTAAAACCAAGTGTAAATGGTTTCAATTGCTCCAGTTTCTTATAGTCTGTAAAGTGTGAAAGTAATTGAGTATTCATTATTTATACTTAACTACCTAGCTTCTTCAGGGAAGTAATTGATAGGAATTGAGAGGTGACAGAAATTAATAGGTTGGTTAGGATAGGCTTTATATTTATCTAAAAATAAACTCATTTTTAGACAACTGCTTGTTTGCTCTTTCCTTTTGTAGCATGTTAATGCAACCCTGGACCTGATCGAAGGCAGCATGACTGTCCGTACTACAAAGAAGACTTTTGATCCATATATCATCATTAGGGCAAGAGATCTGATAAAACTGTTAGCAAGGAGTGTTTCATTTGAACAGGTAAATCTAAAATTACAGAGACTTTGCTTTGTTTGCATCAGTGTTAACCTATAACATCCCATCTTTTCCGCCTTCCACCATCAAGTTTTTGTATTTGTGCTTAGATAACAATAGCATGGGCTTGGAAAATAAATGTAATTGTAAAAAATGTTGATAATGTCTGTTTTTGTTTTTTGTTTTTTTTTTTTTGCAAAAGGCAGTACGAATTCTTCAGGATGATGTTGCATGTGACATCATTAAAATAGGTTCTTTAGTAAGGAATAAAGAGAGATTTGTAAAACGAAGACAACGGCTTATTGGTCCCAAAGGATCTACATTGAAGGTATTTTTTTATTAGTGGAAAACTTGAGTCTCTCCCTTAATAATTTTTCAGAGTAATGAATTTTAACCTGATCTCTTGATACAGGCATTGGAACTCTTAACTAATTGTTACATTATGGTTCAGGGAAACACAGTTTCAGCCATTGGACCTTTTAGTGGCTTAAAAGAGGTGAGAACTATGTATTATCTTCAATTCATTTTCAGCAGAGAACAAATAATTTGGTTATAATATAGTTTATTGGATAATGCTTTATAATTTTATTTTTTTAGAATGTGCTTTGATTTCCCATTAGTAAATACTTTTTATGTCATATAATTCAAGGGAATCATCATTTCTGGACCCTAACATGTTTTGGCCAACCTTGGCAACTATGGAGACATCCATTTCTGAATTAGAAGGTCCGCACACTATTACTCCTCCCACTATAACATTTAAATGAGCATTTAAGATCTTCAGTCTGTAGCACAGACGAAAAACATGGAATAGTCACATATGCCCAAATGATGGGAGAATTGAGCAAAACTCCAGTTATTTGCAGTAGTGTGTACAGCCAGTAGAGGTCACACTCTGAAAACTTTTCTTCAAGATATATTTTCTTTTGTTTGAATTTTAGTATAATGTTTAATAACTTTTCATGAACATTTTCTTTAACTTTTTAAATTAAATGTGAGAAAATCTGTGGAGCAATGCTATTTCTTTTAACTCCTTTTGGTACTATTACTGTCTGGATCTGGCTTGTGAGGTTGTGCTTCCTTTCCAGGGCCTTTAATAGTAATCCTATTGGCCCTTTTTGTCATAAATTGTCTGCTCTTTTCTCATGGAGCAATAATTAAGTATATTGAATACTTTAGTTTTATAAAGTCTTTAAAATATTTAATTCTTACAATAGAGTCTTGAGGTATATGATTTTATCTTTATATTACAAATGAGAAAGCTGGAACAGGAAAGTGACCTTCCTGTATGCAGTGGCAGTCCTTGTATTCCAGCCCTCTTCTTCCTAAATCATGTTGCTATACAGTGTTGTATTAGTTCTCTGTGCTACATTTTAGCAGTAATTGAGAAACTGTATTGTATTCAAGGGAGGTTTGACTGCCTCTATGAAAGATCTAGATTAATTATTTAATTAAATTATTTAATTTGATACCCATTACCTGATTAGATATTTTGCAGTATTTATCCTCTCCTCCATAGCTCATTAAAATCCTTGTGACTAATTCATTTTTCTTTGCAAATTTCAGGTTAGAAAAGTAGTTCTAGATACTATGAAGAATATTCATCCAATTTATAACATTAAAGTGAGTGGTAATTCTATGTAACTGTACCAGTGATTATCATACTTCTTTTAGCTACAGAATCCTTTCTTGAAATTAAATGTTTTATGAAATTCTAATGCACAAACAGATAAAGCAGAGCTATTTTGGGTAAATTGGGGGTAGAATTCAGCCTACTTTACCCCAGTTTTGTAGGTACTTCTTGGAAGCTCTCTATGGAGCACAGTGTGGAAACTACTGAAGGGGATAGTGTGTAATGTGTTATATAGTTCCAATCAATGAAAATAAGCTTCACAGAATTTGTTGTAGATCATATCAGTGCAGTTTTCTTAGATTATGCACCCATATACTTAAAGATATGATCTTTCAGAATTCTGACTTTTTCTGTTAAAATCTGGAATATCTCATGTTGCATTAAAACCTTTTTTTGAATTTAACACTCAAATTGTAGCCCCTTTGAGAGAGATCCATTATATCCCAGTGTGCACAAAGTTTGATTATTCTTGGAAATGTAACCATGGTATATAGAACTATTTTATGATGGGTTTGTTGAGCAATCCACTTAAATTTGATGAACTTAAGTTATGAAGTCACTGTTAGATTAGGGGGAAAGTGATTTTGAGTTACATTGGGATATTGCAGATAAAAACAAAGCTATATGTCTGATCCCTGGTTTGTATCCTCTGATGTTCCAAGGTCTAAAATTTAAATGGAATAGGGAAATGTGAAAGTATTGGTTTTCTGTAATCATGAGAAAGTTTACTTTTGTCTTTTTCTATGATATTTCAGTTGCTACTGAAAACTTCCTGTTTGCAGGGAATATCAGCTAATTAAGAACCCTCCCGGCTTTTATAAGTTGACTTTTAAATGTTTTAATGAAATAATAGTTGAAAAGTCAGTTTTATTTTCATCTCATTTTAACAATTCTGCATTTTGTAATTAAATTTCTAATGGTTTTCTAATAATTATACATGTTTGTGATAACTTATCTTTTTCCTTATGTGATTGGTTTAATTTCACCAAAGAAACTAGAAACTGTTTCTTTTATTATTTATAGAAGCAATATTTATGTCTGAGTTTGATAAATGTGTGACTTTGGAAAGTAAAAATTTTTACTTTGTTGCATGACTAAAGAGCTTAATGATTAAGAGAGAGCTGGCAAAAGATTCTGAATTACGATCACAAAGTTGGGAGAGATTTTTGCCGCAGTTCAAACATAAAAATGTGAATAAACGCAAGGAACCAAAGAAAAAAACTGTTAAGAAAGAATATACGCCATTCCCACCACCACAGCCAGAAAGTCAGGTTAGTACTAAGTGTTGAACTTTACATGAAGGGGAATCTATTTTAGTATATTTGGTCGGAAACTTTATTGAAGGTTATTTCAGGTGGGATATGTGTATATATATATTGCGTGTGTGTGTGCAGAACTATAAGAAACTGAGGGTAAATATAAATAGGTATATTTTCAGCTGCGTGCATGGGGGTGTGCAGTGGGGCCTTCACATTGATTATAAACTGCATTCAGGCGGTTTGTGTCCCTGTAGCCACTGTAAATGTTCCATGGATAAAAGTTCAACAATTTAGTCTGCAGTACTCTTTCCTCTGCTTTGGCAACATTCTTGTGACTGTATGCTCTATGATTGTTCTAGTTCTGAAATCTTAAATTGTAACACCCACCAGTTTTCTAAGTCATGATTCCTTTCCACTTTGTCAACTATCTTCTGCTTCATTTCCTTTCCCACCATGACCAGTTGCCATTTTGTTCTTGCACAGCATTGTTTTGATTCATGCCCCTTTTTAGTTCTGTCACACCTTCTCAGCAAAACTCTAAGACTTGGATCAGTCTAAAAACTTGTCTTCCCTATAACGTGGCTACCAAATTAGGTCAGAGAAAGTTTTATCTTTGGATTAAATTCATTCAGAACTCATGTTTCCTCTTAATTCTCTCAGTGCCCTTCCACGTTTAGCAGATGACTTTGCATTTTATTGAAATATTTGAGACCACCAGATAAGAACCCCTTCTGTTTCCTCCTCTCTCATGTCTGTGTTTTCTTCCACCTGCATCAGCCTTTTCTATGTGTTCTTTGAATTCCATCTTCACCTCTCTCCTGGGGGTTCTTGCTTCATTATTCCCTTCCTTGGCTATATCCTAAAGCCTTCCCTTTCTACTTCTGCTCAGCGTGTGAACTCACTGATTTCTATGTCTCTTTTTTCCACAACCATGTTTGGAGTCTTTCAGGAAAGATTTGATGATTGATGGGAAAAATGATGATCATAGTGAAAAAACAATGGAAGTGTTGGATCATGGAGGAAATTGATAGTAGTTGCAGGGAAAGGGGAGTGAGGCAGTCATTAAACCATGCTTCCGTAACAGCTGCCTTACTTCTTATGACCCTTTCTTGGAGTTAATTGACTTATCTTTCTTCCTTAGCTGTGTAAGCTTCTTGAAACAGTGATGTCTCGATTGTCTTGTTCTTACTTATTCATTATGTGACTGGGCAAGTTATTTATCCCATCCGTACTTAAGTTTCCCCATACCTAAAATGGGAGTAATGATAATACCTGTCTTAAAGAATCGTTAATGAGGATTAAATGAATAATTGTAAAGAGCTTAGAACAGTGCCTTAGATATAATAATGCTGTATAAGTGGCAGACAAGTCGGTTATACACATTTTACATGTTGGCTGTATATTGAATGAACAAGCTGTTGCTTTTGCTAGTTAGTCACCAATTCCTGATCGTTCTGGCTTTTATTCTGCATGCCACTACGTTTATTCCAGGCTCTCATCTATTCCTCATTCCTCTCCATTAAAATTGTGCTTTGGTCTTTTCAGTCTTCTCGGAAACCCACAGTCATTTCTAAATCTTATCCCTCCTACTTTGTCTGCCATTGAAGCTTCTTCAAATTTTCCCAAAACTCACTCTCCAGTTCCTTCTCACACTTTCCATACTGTATCCCTGAACTCCTCTGGGTTGTATTCCATGGAGGTGCTTTCCTACCTCCACACTTTTGTGTATGTATTCCCCTCAGCTTAGACTCTGCTTCCTTTATGTCACTACCATTTTTATTAATAAATCAGTTTGACCGCATTGTTTTTACCCTAAGGATATTGTGACTTGCTTAGGACCTGACTTCTCCTCTACATTATTTCTGATGTAATTGTAAATACTGTTTTCAACAGATTGATAAAGAATTGGCTAGTGGTGAATACTTCTTGAAGGCGAATCAGAAGAAGCGGCAGAAAATGGAAGCAATAAAGGTACTTTATGTCTAGCTCACAAGATTAATAGCAAAGTTCATAGATACTTGAATTATGTAACTATAAATACATTTAACTAATGTATTTTTTATTTATTAATGTAGGCTAAACAAGCAGAAGCCATCAGTAAGAAACAAGAGGAAAGAAACAAAGCATTTATTCCACCTAAAGAAAAACCAATTGTGAAACCTAAGGAAGGTAATGAAAAGTAAACCCATAGTGAATTTGTCTGAATCTCTTTAAGAAATAATCGTATATTTTCATCAGTTCTCTTAGCATTTCAGTAATTACTGATCCTAAGGACTTTAGAGGCAGCTAATGCCTATTTCAGTGCAAACTGGATTGACAGTCCTCTCCTGACCTCTGGTCTGTGCTTAGGAAAGACTCTTTGTTGTGAAAGATACAAACCCAGGGCAGCCAGTACGTCTTCTGTAGAAATGCAAGCAAGACGATCCCTGAGCTCTGCTGTCATGCCTCTCAAAGAGGAATTATCAGAAGTTGTACTTTTTCTTCTCTTTATGTGATTTTGGCTTAGAGTTTGGCTTCTATATTGGTAACATGGATTTCTCATCACTTTGGACTAAAACTTTCCCACTTACCTAATATTTAAAAGACACTAAGAGAAAACATTCTCATAACATTTCTAGTCTCATTCTGATGCATCCTCTCCTCTTCTGCATTTTTCCCCCCTGTGGTAGCACTTGTCCTCTTCCTAAAGTAACCCTCCAAAGTGAACAGTGACACTGAGGGGAGAGGACCCCCTAGCAATATTGTACAGACTTGGTCAGAAACAGATATAATACATTATTTAACATATTGCTTGTTAATAGTTTTTAAAATACTATATTCTGTGGTAGATTATTGGTTATATAAAAGGTAAAAATGTCATAAGTATTTTAATTTCCAGTTTGTACAACCTGTCAGTTGAGTGCTTGGAAGGTACTCAATAGCTAGTTAACTTAATGTAGTTTCTCCACACGGTGGAGGCTTTAACGCTCTGTGCTTCTCAGGTTGCTGGGTAGTTTGTACATTATGATGTTTTATCTTACGATTCTTTTTACGATTCTTTTATGCTGTGATACTGTACTGTGAATAGTAAGAAAAAGTTGCATTCTTTTTCACTGCTTCCTTTCTCTATTTTGCTCCGACTTTTGGCATTGATTAGATAGTTGGGTCCTGTTAGGGGAACTTCCGAATACGCCCAAATTGTCTTTATTACCAGAATGTTGTTAAATACAGCAAACTCTTGTTAAATAGAATACTATTAGTCATTCATTGAATTAATATTTGGAAAACTTGAAGTTTTTGTTTTGGTATTAGAGGAAGTGGATTTTGACCTCTAGCTTATGGTTAGCTGATTAAACTTACTGAGAAGGGATACATGTAATTTTAAATTATTTTAATGTGCAAGATGGAAAATAATGAGGACTCAAAAGTTCCAAAATATGGAAAAGAATGTAGGTAAAATAATTTAGTCTGAAGTAGGATTTAAGGAAATAGTCTTAAGATAGTTGAATCCAGTAATTGGTTCAATCAATCATGCCATTTTTATGTATTAAAGTATTTTATGATTTATTAGTCTGAATAAATTTGACTCCTTTAGGCAGGTGTTTTTATATTTTATACTGTGATTTTTCATGATTTTTCAATTATAAGAGGACTCGGACTCTGAAGTTATTGCTTTAAAATATATTCTTTGTTTTACTTGGTAACATCTAAAGTGTTACATGTATTGTGCTTTTAAATTGTCTAGCTGCTACTGAAACTAAAATTGATGTGGCCAGCATCAAGGAAAAGGTTAAGAAAGCAAAGAATAAGAAACTGGGAGCTCTTACAGCTGAAGAAATTGCACTGAAGATGGAGGCAGATGAAAAGAAAAAGAAGAAGAAAAAGTAAAATATACCCCAAACTCCTTGACTAGAACTATCTCCTTTTGTAAAGGATTTTGAGATACCAGGCATTAGTTGCCTTATTTGTGAGAAATTTTCTGAGGGTTTTGTTTTGGTAGTGGTGGTTCATAGAAGAGTGTTCTTTATAAATTATTATATTTTTGTGTTTTTTGAAAATTTTGTACTAGAAAGTGATATATATGTCTTTGTATACATTACGACCATTGTGATTATCCATTAAATCCAGTGTCTAATGCCATTGGTTAGTCTTCAAATATAATGATGTCCCAGCATTTGATGCTCCCTTTAATGATAACAAACAAATATTTAGGTTTATCCCTTTTGAAAATTTGGTTTTACTTTTAACAGTCCATGAACAGAAAATTAAGGCCTCTAAAATCAGATCCCCTAGTTACTCCTCTGTTCTGAATCTGGGAAAGTGGTAAACCAGAAAGACATCAGGTTGTAAGAGAACAGGGAAAACCAGATATTTAGAGTCGAAGCAGCATGCAAAAAGTAATAATGGCTACTGGAGTTACTAAGAATCACCTTAAAAAGTGCTACTGTACCTTGCTCATTTTGCAGATTTAGAAGCTGAAACATGGGTTAAGTTACTTACTGAAAGTCCACCTGTGGCAACCTGCAAACAATGCTTATTTATAGCAAACAATGCTTATTTATAGAAAAGTGGGAAGTAAAGATGAGTTTATCTGATAGAGTTAGGAAGTTTCTTCTTTTGAGTAAGAGTATGGCTGCAATGTATTTTCTTTTCTGAAATGTTTTAAAATAGAAATACACCTAATTGTTATTCACTATTATTGGTTTAAAAAAAAAGCCATATTTGAATAAGGTTGATTTTTGGGTTTTTTCTTTCCTGGATTGTATTAGTCCAAAAGAACTAAATTAGGGTACTTGTGTTGTACCAAAATGGTAATTATAACAGACAGTATCATAATTACTGAATTAACAATGAGAAAGAGAGAAGTGTATCTGTTACGTGGATATATAGGCCAGCCTGGATACACAACAGAGTAGTAACCTGTGAAACAAACATAGAATATCCTCTTAGACATTGTTCATCATAATGCACTGACAGAATTCACATAGCTCTTAATGAAACAATTTAAGATTGGTGTACATACGTTTGACTTGGTCTCGCTGTTGGTTAACTGTAAAGTTAGGGAGAAGAAAGAAAAAAAATTAAAAGGGTACGTACAGGTGAGGGTTTTAAAAAGCTAAATCTTTAATTGTAACCATTAACTGGCTTTGGCTTTATTGCAGTGACTATCCAAGTTTATTCAAAATTTTTTGAACTGACTGAATTAACTTGGTATTTTTAAGTTGACTTTCTATATAAACTTTATAAACCTTTTATAGAAAGGAAACTATACCATTACTATAAATGGAAAATCACTTTACATATAACTAGCAGGTAATAAAATTTAAAAAATAAAAAATATTAGAAATAATGTGAGAAATTTATTAAACTATATTTGTAAAAATAAGTTTCTTCCTGAGAAGAGTGACACTGTTTATGATGAGTCCACAATAAAAAGACAGTGACCTCTCTTTCATCCAGTCTGTCACTAACTCATCATTACGATGTTTGGCTATCAAGTCATTAATTATACCCCTCCTTTCACTGAGCTTTATTCAAATTTTGACATTCAGAGCACTGGGAAGAAATAAATTCCACAACTGCCTTTAGCCTTCTGGATACTTTCTTTTATGAAATAGAAACCTTTTCCACAGCAGTTCTGCAGCAGTCGCTAATAGATGCTCGTGGTAGAACCCATCAATCATCTGGTCCTCTGGGCACTTGTGAGCATCCCTGGTTTTCATACCTGTGAGTGGGCTTTGTCTGTGGTGAATTACTGTAAAGATGCTACCCTCACTTTTCTTGGCAATTATGTCCATGAAATCAAGAGTGTGATGTTCCAGTTATTTTTTCTTATATATATATTTTAAATGTTCAATATTCAACTATTGAAACAAATGTACATCTGTGAACTAGCTAAAATCATCTTATGTACCACTAGTATGCCCAGCACATTTTTAAAACAGTCCTGATTTGGCCTCCAAGGGTATTTATTGAATTACCAGCAGTATCTAGGAGACCACAAAGGAATTTATGCTCCACTGCTAGCCATAATTTGTCTGAGATGGAATCTGTTAAATAAAAGCTTTTATCCTCTAACCTTTACTTTCATCAGACCTTATAAAAGGTCAAATGGTGATCCTTAAGTTTTTTAGTCACATCTTACTTATTCAGTATTAGTGCGAAGAGTAGAATACTTTCAAGTAAGCTTCAAGTTACATGAAAACAAATTACATAAATCTAACTTTGAGAATAGGAAATTAGTGACAAGATCAATCTGTAAGAGCACTTATCTGAAATAAATGAGTAACGAGTTTCACATCTTTTTTTTTTTTTTTTTTTTTGAGACGGAGTCTCGCTCTGTCGCCCAGGCTGGAGTGCAGTGGCCGGATCTCAGCTCACTGCAAGCTCCGCCTCCCGGGTTCCCACCATTCTCCTGCCTCAGCCGCAAGCTCCGCCTCCCGGGTTCCCACCATTCTCCTGCCTCAGCCTCTCGAGTAGCTGGGACCACAGGCGCCGCCACCACGCCCGGCTAGTTTTTTGTATTTTTCTTTTTTTTAGTAGAGACGGGGTTTCACCGTGTTAGGCAGGATGGTCTCGATCTCCTGACCTCATGATCCACCCGTCTCGGCCTCCCAAAGTGCTGGGATTACAGGCTTGAGCCACCGCGCCCGGCCGAGTTTCACATCTTATAAACACAAGTTAGCATGTGTTTTCTCAAGAGTCCAAAGGTTTTCATTATTGGACTACAGCTTTAATCTTCTAAATGTTATTCCCCAAGATTAAAGATCATCTCAAGTTAGATCACCAAAGATCAAAAGCTAAAACCAGAAGTGTTTTTGTCATTGTGGTGGTGGTAGTGTTACTAATTGCCTAGATTTTTAAAGGGAAACTTATTTTTTTCATTAGATTGTTTCATTGAAAAAATAGAAGCAGAAACTTGCCCAAAGTCACAGTGGTCAAACTGGAAATTGCACCGAAACTTGGCATACTGGTTCTAAAATCCAAAGTTTTAGCCCTTATGTGTAATGGTTAACTTGGAAGGAAGAAATATATATATGTTTTGAAGGGCTACAGCAATGTGAAAGGAAGAATTCAGTGAATATATGTTGATACCTTGATATTAGCTGCATTGTGGCTACATGTTAACTGAGTTTTCTTCACAAGAGTGATATGAGTGAAATAAAGAATGGACTGGGAGAAAAATAGCTCAGAAAACTTTGCAAAAGTACTATTGTGTGTAAAGATAAGTATTCAACATTAAATGGGAAGGAGGAGAACAAGCAGTTTAATAGGTAAAATTTTATAATTTTAGGCCTGGAAGGGACCTTAGAAAACATGTGAGCAATGGAACACTTTTTTCCAAACTAAATGTCATGCAGTGAAACTTGGCCCACTCTGTCCTTCCTCTATTCTAAGCACCCTAACTCTAGCCCGGCTGCTCTGAGTTCAGTTTGTTACAAATATGGACACAAAAGTACCACAGGATTTGCACAGCTTAATAGAAGTTTCCCCTTCACACCGTGGTAAAAATAAAAACATACTGGGATGGAAGGGCTTGTATCTAGAACAAGAACCAGAAATAAATTCTTGGCCAATTACTAATATTTCAAAACCACAAAGCAAAATTTTGCTTGGATGTTTAGTAAAACATCTTTGAAAATTTACCTGCATGCAGGTTCTACACTTCTTCATTAAATGCTGTCTGGCTAATAAAAAGTGCCATGTTGCAGCTTTATTTTCATTTTTTGGAGATAGACCCTCACTGTGTCACCCAGGCTGGAGTGCAGTGGCACGATCTCTGCTCGCTGCAGCCTTCACCTCCCGGGCTCAAGTGATTCTCCTGCCTCAGCCTCCTGAGTAGCTGGGATTACAGGGGCCCACCACCACACCCAGCTAGTTTTTGTATTTTTAGTAGAGGGGGGTTTTACCATGTTGGTCAGGCTGGGCATGGTGGCGTGGTAATCCCCACTACTTGGGAGGCTGAGGCAGGAGGATCGCCTGAACCCGTGAGATGGAGGTTGCAGTGAGCTGAGATTGCACAATTGCACTCCAGCCTGGGTGATAGAGCAAGACTCCGTCTCCAAAAAAAAAAAAAAAAAAAGAAAATTCTCTTTGTTTGGATGACCTGTTATACTTATTTCTGATCTCGCTGAAATTAACAAATCTTAGGAATCTTGGTCTACAGTTTCTGACAGTTTTTTTTTTTTTTGACCAATGAGAACTAAATAAAAAGAATGTGATTTTCACATTTAAATTTATCTTAAACGTATTCCTAGAACAGTAAGCCATTGGTTTAATTGCTACTTGATGCCAGTCTCCTTGAAGATAACCGTTAGGATAAAACATGGTTTCACTGTTAATTCTGTAGAAAGTTACATGTTACTGTTACATTATTCTATTGGTAGACTGTTCCTTTTACTCACCACAGAGATTGTCCAAACACTTGTCATTATTGGGGCAGGCACCGCAGGTGGCTCCTCTCTTATATGGCCAAGTTGGGTAATTGCCTCTGTAAAGTAGAAGAAGGATGTCCATTAGGAGTTTTTCAGTTTTTTTAAAATTGGAATTTACTATGAATCTTTAAATAAATCCAGAAGAATAGTAAAGTACAAAGGTTCAGAGTTGGTCATAGAAGTGAAGACAGGAAGGCAGAAATGGAAAGCTGCTAATATTTGCAGAGTTCATTCTATGTACCTATGTCTATGAACCTGTTTTAATCTGTACCCCATTTAATTGTGACAGCTCTGGGAGGAAGTTATTGTTTTACAGACGAGACAAAAGATGTAAGATGCCTTTAATCACAATTTATACATTTCAGAGTCAGAGGAAACCTAGATTTAACTCCAGGGCTGTGCTCCCTCTCTTTACCTACCCTCTGGCCTATATGATTACTGCCATTCAAAAAACTGTCCATCTTAGAAAAGCTATGGTGACCCACATTCAATCTTCTCAGTTGGTCAACCCTCCATAATTTTCACTGGATAGGAGCCATTTGGCTGGTGCCTTCCAAAAAAAAAAAAAATAAATAATGGTATGGGGGAATTTCTAAAGTGCAAATTGTTTTCACGTACAAGATGTGATATGAATAATAACTACTAATTAGTGAGCACTCACCACGTGTTTGTCTTTGTTCTAAACAACCTTGAATGAAATAATCTTCACAAAAACCCTATGAGGAAGTTACTGTTATCTATTTATCCCCATTATATAGCTAGAGGCTGAGTTACAGAGTGTAAATAATTGACCAAGGTCACAGACTAGAAAGGGAAATAATATCGAAGCATTTTATATCCCCATAAATATCCTCATAGTAGTAATGGTGAGAGGCTGCACGTTTATCTCAATGAACCTGCCAATGCACTAAATTTTTTTGGAACTCTGCTTTTGGAAAAAGTTCTAAACTTTTTTGTGTAATCGTACCCTTTGGCAGTCTGGTGAAGCCTATGGGCTCTTTCTCAACATAGTTTGTTGTTAAATGCATAAAATACATAGGATTATAAAGGAAACCAATTAAATTGAAGTAGTTATCAAAATATTTAAAACAAGATTTGTGATAAAGTAATATGTGCTTGTCTATTAAGATCTACCAGGGGGCTATCAGTTTCAAAGTAGTGATGAACATAAACTGTATTTTGAGATCTCTGCAGCAACTGAAATATGGTATGAAAATATGATATTCACAAAGATGATACTGCTAAGTCAAATCACATTGATTGCTAATATGACGGTGGAGTGTTGTCTTCATTCATAATGAAAGGAAATGTTATTTTTAATAGAGGTTAGTGAAAATAAAAATAAAACAATTTTTTTCTAATCGAAGTTTATGACCCTCCTCTCCCCAATACTCTACAATTACCTCCAAAGTTGAGAACTCTCACCTTAGACACACAACTTTATAACGACACCTCATTTCCAACCCCAAATATATGTTCTTATTTTGCTCCAAATTTTAAGTTGCTTCAGAAATTAAATTTGCCCTGTGCTTACTCTCCACCATGGAAAAAAGGTAATATAGTAGCAATTCTGATAGCAATTTCAAAAGATGTCCAGAATAGACATTAATCATTGGAATGTCTTTCATTGTTAATAAGCACAGTATTTATTAAGTGGTTTAAGCTCTAGAATGGTTTTAATAAAATCATTTATGATCCTTAGTTGTGCATTCCAAACTGTAAAGGAAAAGGTAAAAAATCCTACTTAAAAATAAGCTAAAAACCAAGACAGTTGGTGCGGTCTGTGGAAATGGTAGTATCCACCTCGGGAGAAACATGTTACTAGAAAGGCCTGGATTTGTCTAGATGGGAGTCATTAAGACTGTGGGACCTAAAGTATTCAGCACAATAAAGCAACAGGATATTTCAGTGTTTTCCCTGGCAGCCTGAGAGAGAAGAGGGTTGGGGTTCTGGGACCCAGGGGAAGACAGAAGACGGATCTTTAAAGAGGATAAATATGGGTAAGGGTCCCTAAGGCAGTGATGGCCTAATAAGCACACTGGTACTGTCGTCACTATCTTGTGGTCAAAGTTATGTCCTCTTCTGTGCTATAATCCTCTCCTCCACTAATCCACTCTGAGTAAAGAACCGTTATACACCATACCCTTGTTCATGGTGCCCAGGGGAAATGAAGAGGAGAGTGTTACAGGCAACCGGAAGATTAAGCATCCCAGCCCCCATTCTGATGTATCCTCGGAAATACTGAGGAGGATAGTGGACTTCCTAAGATTATGTGGAATTGGGGCCTACAACTTTTTCTTTGTATATAGGAAAATAATACCTCAGAGGGCGAAGGGAAATGAGGACATTCCTAACTGGTCTCTGTTTTACCTTTTATGCTCCTCTAATCTATTTTCCATCCAGACTGAGCTCCAAATTTAAAAGTCTCATCCCTCCCCTGCTTAATATACTTGAATGGCTTCTTATGTAAACTTTGCCGTGATCTAAAAGTTGCCGCTAGATTTGCACTGCCTTCCTCCCCCACGTTTCATCTGTTTAGCAGACCGAGGGCACCGGTTTCTGTGATTTAAGCTTGCCAAACTTTTCTTCACGGGAGTTTTGCTGTTCTTTTCTTCACTAGACAGCTGTTCCAGAAGTTCTTATGTCTGATTCCTTGTCATTCTTCATGCCTAAGCTTAAATATATCACAGGAAGCCCTTCCCTGATTATTTTATTTTATTTTATTTTATTTTATTTTTTTTTTGAGACGGAGTCTCGCTCTGTCGCCCAGGCTGGAGTGCAGTGGCCGGATCTCAGCTCACTGCAAGCTCCGCCTCCCGGGTTCACACCATTCTCCTGCCTCAGCCTCCCGAGTAGCTGGGACTACAGGCGCCTGCCACCTCGCCCGGCTAGTTTTTTGTATTTTTTTAGTAGAGACGGGGTTTCACCGTGTCAGCCAGGATGGTCTCGATCTCCTGACCTCGTGATCCGCCCGTCTCGGCCTCCCAAAGTGCTGGGATTACAGGCTTGAGCCACCGCGCCCGGCTCCCTGATTATTTTAAATAGGGGCCTTGCCTATTGAAAGTCTCTATTACAGTATTATTTATAATTGCCCCTAATTGCCCGTAAAATGATGCAGTTATTTTATTTGTATTTTTATTATCTGTTTGCCCCATAAATATTACTCTCGTAAAGGCAGAGACTGCCTTATTCTCCTTTGGAGCTCAGTAAACAAATATTTGTTGAATAAATGAATATTTGAAGTTAGTCTTTATGGAAGCATTATAACTTTGGTTATAAGTTTTACAATTTAATATTGTTTATAACTTTGAAGATAAGTGAGTGTAAACCAGGAAAATTTACATTTGTACTTTGACATAATAAAAATCATGAATACTTATAAAACATTCACCATTGCCAAGCATTATATATACCTGATATTTTACAAAGCCTTCTGTTGTCACTTTCACAGCTACTCTAAGTGGTAGGTGCTGTTATTCTGATCTACTGGAGATTAAAATGAGATTCAGAGTTAATTTGTTCAGGGTCACACAGTAAATTAACTGTATCTTAACCATTAAAAATGTCATATGAGGCCAGGTGTGGTGGCTCATGCATATAATCCCACCACTCTGGGAGGCTGAGGCAGGTGAATCACTTGAGCCCAGGAGTTGGAGACCAGCCTGGGCAATATGGCAAAACTGTGTCTCTACAAAAAATTAGCTGGGCATGGTGGCATGTACCTATAGTCTCAGGTACTAGCAAGGCTGAGTTGGGAGGCTTGCTTGAGCCTGGGAGGTTAAGGCTGCAGTGAACCATTAGCGAGCCACTGTACTACAGCCTGGGTGACAGAGCGAGAGACCCTGGTCTCAAAAAAAAAAAAAAAGTCATATGAAAAGTTACCACTAATTGAATTTGTCTACCTGGCATTGTCTAGTTTTTTCTGGGTTTTCTTTATTTTCCAACTCTGAGATATTCAGTCAAAGCTGTCATCTTCTGAATGACGCTTGGTTTGTCTCCTTCATACCTACAGCACTCAGTCAGAATATTGAGTATGTCTTCTGCACATTACTTCAGGGAAATGGCTTGCTTTCAGCCAATCTCCAGGAATCAAAAAAATTCAAAGGCAACAAATTGAAGATCATTTTATATATATTGCAAATGGTTAAAAAAACTTTAAAATATAAACAACTTTTATAAATAAGAAAAACTAGTAGAAAAATGGTCAGCCCACATGGTTCACAGTAAAAGGAATATAAATAGACAATTATGTGAAGAAATTTTTAATTACTAGTAATCACAGAGATGCAAAAGAAAACAAATGAAATGCCATTTCCATCAAATTAGAAAATACTAAAAAATTATAATACCTAGTACTGATGATGGAATACAAATTGATAGAATGGTGGAATGTAATTTGGCAATATGTACTTAAAAATGGTCACAGTCTTTACATGCTAGTATCTTAAGGAATTATAGGGAAATAGAAGTGACTGAAGATAAATGTACAAGGTTGTTCATATATTAAAAGAAAATATAGTGAACAATCTAAATTCTTCAACAGGATAAACTGTTGTGGTACCATCAAGAGCATGGACTCTGGAGCCAGACAGCCAGATCAGTGTCCATCAGTGATAGTCACTAACTGTAGGACTTTGGGCAGGTTGCTCATCACGTGTGTGCCTTGCTGTTCTCATTTGCCAAATGGGTAATAATAGGACCCATCTCATAAACTTTTAGTGAAGATGAATATATGTGAAGCACTGTAACAGTGCTGAGAGCATTGTAAGCATTATATAAACAATCTATCATTTTTATGATTAAAATCACTTAAAATTTTGATAAGGGGAAATTTTTCACAGCATAATTTTAAGTGAAAAATAGAAAATGTATATTTTCAGTATGATCAGTTTTCTAAATATGTGTATGACACAAGCACACATATGTAAGTTTAAAGAAAGCAGGAGGAAGGTGTTTTCCCTGTTTCCCAAAGTGGGAACTAAGTATCTGTTTTAAAAACAACTGTTAAGGATTGTAAACTAGTTCAACCATTCTGGAAAACAGTATGGCAATTCCTCAAGGATCTAGAACTAGAAGTACCATATGACCCAGCCATCCCTTACTGGGTATATACCCAAAGGATTATAAATCATGCTGCTATAAAGACACATGCACACGTATGTTCACTGCAGCACTATTCACAATAGCAAAGACTTGGAATCAACCCAAATGTCCATCAGTGACAGACTGGATTAAGAAAATGTGGCACATATACACCATGGAATACTATGCAGTCATAAAAAAGGATGAGTTTGTGTCCTTTGTAGGGACATGGATGCAGCTGGAAACCGTCATTCTCAGCAAACTATCGCAAGAACAGAAAACCAAATACCGCATGTTCTCACTCATAGGTGGGAACTGAACAATGAGATCACCTGGACTCGGGAAGGGGAACATCACACATCGGGGCCTATTATGGGGAGAGGGGAGTGGAGAGGGATTGCACTGGGAGTTATACCTGATGTAAATGACGAGTTGATGGGTGCAGCACACCAACATGGCACAAGTATACATATGTAACAAACCTGCACGTTATGCACATGTACCCTAGAACTTAAAGTATAATAATAAAATAAATAAATAATAAAAAATAAAAAAAAGTTAAAAATAAAAACAACTGTCAAAAGTAAATGACATAGGTTGAGGAATTTAATTGTTTTGAAAATTGTATAAAATTGCCAAGTTTTTAATAAACCAATAAATATAACATCAGTTCTTCCACTTTGTGGTATTTTATTACCATATGCAATTTATGTCCCTGACAAACATTTTAGTCTTACCACTCTTAAAAATATGTGCGTATGTATTTAGATAGTATATATAAAGGATGTACACACACACACACACACACACACTCTCACTCACTCTCTCTCTCTCTCTCTCTCTCTCCAGGAAAAATGTACCAGAATGTTAATGAAGTGTATCTCTGGGCAGCGGAATTAAGGGTTATGTTAATTTTTTCTTTATACTTTATTATCCAGATTTTCTATAATGAAGAGGAATACTGCTAAAATAATTTTTTTTTTTTTTGGGGGGGCGTCTACTATAAACCGATTGATTCAGGCACTTACCCTGGTCCGTAGTTGCATATAAAATGTGCTCCATTGGAAAGAGCATCAAAGCCAGAAACTCTAGAGCAAAATTGAACTGCGCAGCCAACTTTGTAACTATCCGCCCAAACAACCTGAAAGGAAATAGGGATTTTTAACAGAGAGAAACCATAAGATAAACACTGGGTATGACTAGGTCTTCATAAACATGGTGATGGTGAGGTATATCCACTCTAGTTAGAGTGCTTAAAACCCAGGAAGGTTTAGATGCTCAGAAATCAGCTGGATAGACCGGTAGTTACTATTATTCAGGGGAGGGAGTGTATGAAATAAACGATAAGATAATTTTTGACTGTACAATGAAGAAATAAAACAGCGTAATGCAATAGAGAGTGACTGCTGGTGAGGTGGTGCTGATTTAACTTGGTTGTTCAGGGAAGACATCTCCGAAGAGGATGCATTTGAACTGAGACTTGGATGATGAGGATGCAGCACTCAGGACACACATTCGGGAAACTTAAACAATGGAGGAGGAGCATTCCAAGCAGATGGAACACCAGGGAGAAAGGCCCTGAGATGGAATTTGCTTGGCATTATAGAATGGCACGAAGAAAGCAAGTGAAGCCAAGATCTGATGAGTTGGGGAGAGTTGTAAGCAGTGAGGTCAAAGGCAGAGAAACCGATCGCGGAGATTCTTGTGAGTGCTATGTTCTTTTTCGTGTTTTAGATCACTTTGGTGGTTATGAAGTGAACAGACTAAGAAGAGCAAGGGAAACAGGAAGGAGGTAATTTTGGAAGCTGTTTCAATGGTACAAGAATGAAAAGATAGTGACTCACACATGGGTGATGCCAGTGGAGTTCCCGAGAATGAATCAGGTTCATGGCTCAGCTTAGAGGTAAAGCTAAAAGGATTTGCTTTTGTTTTGAGTGTAGGGTAAAAGGGGAAGAGAGAAAGTTTTGGTTTGAGGCCTGAGAAACATTTACTGAGATGGAGAAAACTAGGGAAGGAGGAGGGTAGGTGGGAGCATGAGCAGGGGTTTTGTTCAGAACTTGCTGATTTTGAGATGCCTAATAGACATCAAGTGAAGATTGACTTGGTGGCTGCAGTCCAGAGGACAGGGTAAGGCTAGAGATGTAAATCTGGAAAACATGGGGCAAGATTAGATCACACAGGCAAATATAATAGATCAAGTAAATGAGAGTCTGGGATAATGAAAGCAAACACAAAACCAGCCTGCAAAACAGACTGAAAAGGAGGGGTCAGTGATGTAGGAGGGAAACCAAGAACAGAGAGACCTGTGCTGTTACCTGGGATCGAGTACTCAAAAGAGCTCCATGCTTGGTTTAGGTCAGTGCTGTCACATATTTTAGCACCTTTAGTGGTGCTTTCCCCTTGCTTTCTGAACAAAAGATTCCACATTTTCATTTTGCAATGGGCTCCATAAATTAAATTATAAAGCCCATCTTGACCAAGAGTGTTTGGTGTCACAAAAGCCTAAAGAAGAAAGTATTTAAAGGTGGATACAGCCAGCAATTAAATGCACTCCTTTTTACAGCAGTACCAAATTATATTTTAAACTATTTTATACTCAAGTTTTTGAGCAATTTTTTCGTAAGAACTGTGCTAAATACAGCAGACACAAAAATGAATGAGCTAGAACCAGTGCGTACATTCACAAAACTTAGAAAAAAAGCAGTCATGAAATTCATCAGGGGAGGGTTTGACCACTGTGAATAGGAAGTGAAAGATGCTAAGGGCATATATGGCACGGTGCCTGTCTCTGAAGAAATGAGGTGGAGCTAGAGCTGGGATGAGCTGGTCTGGAGTCCTCCAGCAGAGGGCAGCATCCTGCGTGAACCTAGGGTGGGGCTGACCCATTGACAAAACTGAAAGCAAAGCCAGCGTGGCTACAGAAAACGAAGACTTTACTTTAAAAATAAATGAAATTCGCTCCCTGTGTCAGGTGTTGGAATTAGAGCAACTCCATCTTGGTGGTGGTGGTGGTGTTTTTTTTGTTTTTTGTTTTTTTTTTGAGACGGAGTTTTGCTCTTGTTGCCCACGCTGGAGTGCGATGGTGCGATCTCGGCTCACCACAACCTCCGCCTCCCAGGTCCAAGCGATTCTCCTGCCTCAGGCTCCCAAGTAGCTGGGATTACAGGCATGTGCCACCATGCCTGGCTAATTTTGCTTTTTTAGCAGAGATGGGGTTTCACCATGTTGGTCAGGCTGGTCTCAAACTCCTGACCTCAGGTGATCTGCCCGTCTCGGCCTCCCAAAATGCTGGGATTACAGGCGTGAGCCACCACGCCCGGCCCTAACAACTCTGTCTTGAATAGGGGCTGGGTAAAATGAGGCTGAGACCTACAGGGCTGCGTTCCCAGATGGTTAGGCATTCTAAGTCACAGGGGAGATAGGAAGTCAGCACAAGATACAGATCAAAGACCTTGCTGATAAAACAGGTTGCAGTAAGGAAGCCAGCTAAAACCTACCGAAACCAAGAGGGCGATGAGAGACCTCTGGTGTCCTCGCTGCTACACTCCCACCATGACAGTTTACAAATGCGTGGCAACATCGGGAAGTTACCCTGTGGTCTAAAAAGGGAGGGCATGAATAATCTGCCCCTTGTTTAGCATAGGATCAAGAAATAACCATAAAAATGGGCAACCAGCAGCCCTCAGGGCTGCTCTGTCTATAGAGTAGCCATTCTTTTATTCCTTTACTTTTTTAATAAACTTGCCTTTACTTTACGGACTCACTCTGAATTTTCTGGCCTGAGATTCAAGAACCCTCTCTTGCGGTTTGGATCCCGACCCCTTTCCCCTAAGGCCTGGAGGGAGAGTAGGAAGTAGGGCAAGAGGGGAGCTGAGGTTGGAGTCCCAACTTCTCCAAGATTTAAAGGTGTGGCAGAGGTAGGGACATGACTAGGGACATAGTGGGCAGAGTGTGGGCTGCCTTCTCCTTGGTTTGGCAACTGGAGAGGGTACCCTCCTTTGGCAAGGTAAAGTGTACTTCCCTACTCCATGATCTAAAAGGGGTGTTCCCTAGAAACATTTCTTTATCCCCAGGAACCCCCTGCAGGAAACTCCAGCCTGAACAGGCAATGAATCAGCTTAAGGCCTCTGTCTCACTGAGAAAGCCCAGCTTTATGAGGACTGTTAATCCTCAGGTTTGATCCTTAAACTTCTACTTTCTAATCAGTTTTGTTTTATTTTTCAAATTTCTTAATTTTATTCATATATCTCAAAGTGATTTTACCTAGGGTGCTTTGTTTAAAATGATCTTGGGCCCCTCTGAGACCTACTGAATGCCAGTCACTGGAGTTGCTTTTGGAGTCTGCATTTTAACAAGTTCCTGAGGTGATTCCTATGCATGCTGTGTTCAGTGTTGTCTTTATTCCTTTACTATCACCTTGGCTCATTTTATATTTTTATCCTTTGGTCTTTGAGCACTTTCTTTAGTAGCATTGTTATATCAGAAGTATTCTTAATCGTTGGATCCCTTCCCCATTTAAATACTTTTTCCTCAGAAGTGTGCGAATGTTAGTTACCACTCATTTTGTGTGTTTTAGTTGGCCTCTTTTTTTAAAGTGAGGTTTATTAGGGTATAATAAACATACAATAACATTTATGATTTTTAGGTGTACATTTCTATGAATTTTGACTAAAGAATACAGTTGTGTAGCCACTACCATATGCAAGACATAGAATATTTTTATTGCCCCAGAAAGTTCCCTTGAGCCCCTTTGTGGTCAACCCCCACTCCCAGACCCCAGCAATCATTAATCTGTTTCTGTAGTTTTGCCTTTTCCAGAATGTTATACGAATGGAATCAGTCTAAATACAGCTTTTTGAATCTGGCTTCTTTCACTTAGTATAAGCATTTGCTGTATTCATTTGTAGTCACTGCTTTTTATTGCTGAGTAATACTTATTACATGGATGTAGCACAGTCTATCTATCTATCTTTCCAAGTTGGTCTCTTTTTAAAAGCTTCATGGGCACTCTGGTTTTTGGTTAAACTTGTGGGCTTTGGAGCCACAAGGCTTGAGTTCATATTCAAGCTTTGCCACTTACAGTGTGACCTTGGTCTTAGGTTCCTTATCTATTAAATGAGGATAATAACAATACCAACTCCATAGGCCTATTTTGAAGTTTTTAATGAGCTTCTGGAACATAGCAAGCACTCAGCAAATGTTTTTGTGTCATTCCCTTACCACTAAGTTTCTTATGCTTAAAAATTCTTAACACTTTAATTTTTTTTTTTTTAATCAGGCAGGTTTCTGTTGTATGTTTTCTTACTATAGTAAGCAAAAAAAACCGTAATTATAAGAGCTACTCATTTTTGAGAACTTAGGTGTACCATTAAGCATTTTACATGTGGCATCATGTTTAATCCTTATAACAACTCAATAAATGTTATTGCTCTTACTTTTGTAGGTAAAAGATTGGAACCTAATTCTGCCTGGCCATGAAATAATGTGAGGACAGTCTATGCCCTCAGCAAGATGCTTTTAGAGTGGTTTCTCTTTTAGCAAGCTCTTCAGAACCAGGAACCACTCTTTAAACCTTTCTTACAAAAGCACTACACCTGGGGAACCCAGAGGGGAGGAAGATGTCTCCCTTATAGGCCCACAATCCCTTTCCAGCATCTGTCCCTTTCAGTTCTTGATATGAGCTCTTCTGGTTCATTATCAGGAGTATGGTAACACTGTAACATATATGAAACCTACTACAGAAATTATGAAACATGTCACATTTCCATGGTTCTATGAGAGTATAAAAATAGATATCAAGAGGGTAGGAGGAGGCAAGAAGAGAAAAACTAAAATAAGATCAGTAGTGCCATCTAGTGGGAAATCCTGGCACTATCAAACCCAAGCAATCTGCTACCCTGCCCAGATACTTAAACTATTTCTAAACTTTTTAAAGTTGAACTGTCAGCAACAGAATGTCGAATTTGAATCATCTTCCATTTTATACACCAACATTTTTCCTCAATGTCAGTCTATCTCCAGGGAAGATAAAGCTGAAGTGTTGAATGAACACATCAAGAAATATCATACATTTTGTGAGGAGATAATGGGTCTGAATCTATGTTCTTTATTCTGTACAACCTCCCATCATCAGCCAAAATCTGCAAATAGCTTGATTTTTGAAGAGAAGATAAGGATAAGTAGGAGGTTGTAATATCCACGTAAAGTAACTGTCCAGCATGAATTTAACACAGCAATTGAGTAGTTTTGAGTCCCCCAGGAAGATTTCTTGCCATGATGAAAACAGATAGTCTTTCACCTAACTATTGGATCCTTCTTCCATTATAATTGCTGGAAAACCAGTTCATGTAAGGGATCTACCCTTTGTTCAATGCCTACTAAATACTAGTATTTTATTAGATAACTTGCACATATTTTATTATTTAAGCCTTCCAACTTATCTAATATCTGAACCTCAACTCTTCCTCTTACTAGCTAAATGACATCAGGGGAGCAACTTATTAACCTCTCTAAGTCTGTTTATTCACCTGTGGGTAATACCATTAACATCTCCTTAATAGATTTGTGGTAATAATTGAATGAGGTCTTCAACGTAGAGAGCTAAACACTATGCCCATTTAAAAAGCAGTTGCTGCTGCTCTATCTTCCCAGTCCAGGGGGTTCTTGGACATTCTCCCCATGGTAAGTGTCCCTCTTCTGAAGTGGGGGTAGAATGTAGTGGTCTCTTAAAGAGGATCACTTATGTTAGGATCACTGAGCTTGGGTTTTAATATCTGTAAGTATGGGACTGGGTTTTAGAAAATGAATCTTCTCATGACCAAAGTATTAGCCCTCCTTTTTTCCCTTAGATGTAAGGGGAAATTTCACAAGTAAGCTCAGTTAATTTTGGGAGGGTCATCTGTGAAATCTCGGGCATTTATGACATAAACTCAAGTTTTCTCTTCTTTCGATTTCCTGGAATGGTGAACACGGAGTGTCTTAACTTGTGTATTGAGCGTGGTTTAGGAGTCTGTTGTCAATTTCACAGTCTTTTGACCTCTATGTATTTGGCATGCTGAGCTTCTTGCCATTGATCTAAAGTACCAGGCCCATTCATACACATATGTATACTTTCCACACCTTGCTGAGAATTCTCTTCCCTTTCCTTTTCATCTGAAAAACTCCCACTCAGTTTTCAAGTACCAATTCACATGTCTCCTGCTGTGTGAAGCTTTACACTTCCTTTTGGCTGGATAAGTTGCTGTCCTCCTTGCTCACATGGCACTTTGTCAGCTTCTCTAGATTGTACTAGCCAAACACTGTCATAATCCATTTACACATCAGTCTCTCCCAAAAGGTCAATTCCTGAGGGTCAGGGACCATTTCCAGCTGTATTTGTCCTCCTTCCCTGGCTCATTCCCTATTTCTCCTGACTTCCACTTCTCCAAGATTGTACCCCAATAAAATGTTAGCTCATAAACTATTGTCTCAGGGTCTGTTTTCCAAGAATCTGGACTAAGACATATCACTAGTGCCTGTTATAGGATAGAAGCTTAAACACTGACTAATAAATAAATGAAAGTAGGCACCCTCAAACTGACAATTATTTCTGAGTATTTAAATACCGCAATGCATAACAGTACCAAGTACCACTTGTAGGCAATCTAGATTTAGCTTTCTTCTCCCTTAGGTCTTGTAATCCAAGGAAACTTATTTCCTGGTTAAATTTGTTTGTAAACGTAAACCAAAATTGGTTTATGAGAGAAATTTAGGAGAAATTCATTTTACTCTTATAATACTAAATGTTTGTAACTGCACCAAACTTGGTTCATCTGTAACAGCACGAATGAGATCACAGGCTTTGTAGGGCTGAGCTGGAGCGAGAGAGTTTTTCTAACAGCATGTTGCTCCTTAAAACCACCTAATATTTCAACGTAACTGCCTTGATAGAAACGTTTTTGCCTTCATACCTCATTTCAACTGATTTTTGGTGCCCGAAAACAGTCAATTATAGGTTAAGTACCGTAAGTTATTGGTTTGACAAGGATGGCCAGGAAGTGACAGTAAATAAACAAAATGTGGCCAGGAGAGGAAGGCAGTGTCTGAAGATGATTACGACAGATGCTCCCCAGGGAGTTGTTTCCATCATGCTGCAAATGTGAAGTAGGGTTAGGGAGCCAGAAGCAGCTCGAGTAAAAATTTAAAAAAGAAAAAAACAGAAAAACCCCTCAATGGGTGGCTCTGAATGTGGCTATTGGAACTAATAATGTGGATTCTGGGGGCAGAATACCCTCAGAATGGTTCATATAAGTTTACACGTTGGCCTCTCTGTTGGCCTGGGACTGAGTTTTTCTCCCTCCTTGTGTAGCACCATGTGTGGTGCATAGTGCATGGCACACAGTAGCTTTTCAGTCGATGTTTGAGAGAATGAGAGGTTGTGGAAGCATCAGTTCTTATTGATGTTTCGTCTGAGAGGCTTGTTTCTTCCAATTTTATAGTCCCAAAACAACTGCCTCAAATTTCACTTAAAACTTATGCCAGCTGGAACCTGAATATCCTTTCACTCATAAGGTTCTTTGATTTCTCACAAATGGAATAAAGTCCTATGGGAGAATCGCTGTTACAGGAATTGTTCAAAGCCCGTCCAGGTGGGTGGGCCTCATATATTACCTATTATGTGTTTACTTCCCACAACTAAACTTTTCAAGCACTATTTTCTCTGTTATTGGAGTCTGTTCTATTTATTATTTTTAAAGTAAGTCTGTAACTCTCTTATATTTACAGGTATACTAGCATACTATATATTTTCTTAACCTCATAGTACAGTTTTCTCCTCACACTTGAAAAGACAGTTTCAAGAAAATATAGGGCAGATACTTACCTGAGTGTAGTGGCCACAGACTTTTTTGCATATCCGATTCTTGAAGTCGTAGTCCTGGATTTCATCATACCAGTTTGTGATGGCGGAAGACACAGAAAAGAGGGACACAGAGCCAGTCCAGATGTTTTCTCCCAGTGAAGTGAAGTTTGGGTGTAGCTTGTAGGGTGGCTTCAGCCGTGTATTATGTGAAAACTGGCAATTTTTGGCCCATGCTTTTGCAATTTGGGCTAGTGCTGGGTCCCAAGTCTGCAAAAATAAACATTAAACAATAGGGGGGTCAAATTTTAAATAATAGGGGGCTCATCTACAATGTAACCGGGGTGAGTACAGTGGGAATTTTAATGGAAAACAAGGTGAGATAAGGAGAGAAAATACCACTGCATATGAGTCCTCTATAAATATGGTCTTCAAGCACTGAGTAGGGTTGGTAGGAAACGTGATGATTTAGTTTCATGGAATTTAGAATCTAGGTGAGGAAAACTGACATTTCACTGAAGGCTAATTATAGGCAAAATAGTGTGTGCCGTGTTTCACAACATTATTCCATAACCACAATAGCCCATATCCTAAGAAGTTCAGAAAGGTTAAAAACCAGCTTAAAGCCACAGATCTGAAATTTAATCCCAAGCCTTACTGAACCAAAATCCCATCCTTTCCCCAGATGCCATTCTGCCTTCCTGAGCAACTCAGTACTTTGTCAGCAACAAAAAAAGTAAATTTAGAGGCAAAAAAACAAAAACAAAAAAAATCACAAAAATTAACATGGAAGAAAATAACAAAAAGAGAAGTAAAATCCACTGAAAATCAGAAAACAGGAAATGTTCAAAAAGAGAAGTAAAATGGGCTGTGGCACTTGCTTACGACACAGTTGAGCAGACAGAGCTAAACTGGATGTGTTTTGATCACAGATTGTGAATTTACTGCATACATTAATCACACTGAAAAAAAAATTCAGGATTACGAAGGCATTAACACCAAAGTCAATACACATTAGCTGTTTCTGACTGAACTGACGCCACAATTAATGATATTTTCCTTACCATGTATAGCATATCACTGGCTGTTGGTTTCACCTCTGATCGGAACTTGTTATGGATTCGAACGCAGTCTTTGATGAAATCTTCATTTTCAATATCTGGCAAAATATTTGCTGTGTGTGAATAACTGGAGACAAAAGAAACCATCCAGGCTATTGTAGCAAGTGTGACACGCATGCTTTGTCTGGCATGGAGCCTTGGGAGGCTGCAGTGCAGTGCCGCAGCAGTTTCTGAGAGTGATTGCCTCCCTGAGTGCTCAGCCCGCAGCTTTGCAAAGCTAGCCGACTTCAGCTTTGAGAAAACAGAACAGAGCATGAGTTCATCACTAGTTTTAAGAAACGGGTTTCTCCATATATGGTGTGCAGCTCACTTTGTGTTCTTAACCCTACCCTGTCTTTTCAGTGGTTTTCAGTGACACAGCACCTATTACGACATAGATTTTTATGAGGCTGTGTCAGACTTCCTTTTGAATTGGGGGATATTTCCAAAGAAAATTCTGAAGTCTCCAGGAATAATAGTCTCCAATTTTTCATGGAGGTTGTGGTGATAAAATGAAAACATATCTCTTACTTCTATAAATGCCTTGCAAAATGCTTTCAGAAATCTTTTTCTTTTTAGAGTCATATCAACACATAGTGGTTGGAATATCTGGTTAATATCATAAACGTGACCTAGAATTCATTCACGATGGTAGAAACACATAAGCGTGTGTGTGTGTGTATGTGCGTGAGAGAGAGGGAGGGAGGCAGGGAGGGATTGAGAGAGATAATACTAGAAAGAATACAGGACTCAAGTTGAGAATTTAGTTTCTGTTTCTAACTAGCTGTAAGACCTTGGACAGGATACTAAACTCTCAAAGCCTCAGTCACCTACTGAATGAGGCTATGGGACCTTTTCTGCTTCCTTAATTATAGAGGTTCGGCAGGATCAAATGAACTAGCTAATATTAAATTCATGCCTTGTATATTCACCTTAATAATACAGAAAGAACTGGCCCCAAGGAGCTCACAGTGGTAAGAGCTGTGAGATGGTGACGACAAGGATGGTTACAACAGGGGCTGTTGGAGATCTGGATATAGGAAAGCACAAGAAGATATGGACACACAAGAGAGCATACTTAACCCATTCTGGAAAGGGCAGAGCTGGCCTCCTACATACAACAGGTGAGGCCTTTGCTGAGGCTAGAATCAGCTAGGTGTTGATCAAGTGAAAAAGGGCTGGAGAGGAGAAGGGAATTAGAGGGATAGGAACTATATATCCAGTTGTGAAGTTGAAGACATGGTGTTATGGCAAGAATGGAGCAAGAACCTCTCCATGTTTTCTCCCTCTGTAAATATGGTCTGTAAATAAGTACTGAGTCTGACTGGTAGGAAACTTGATACCTGGTGTCATGGAATTCAGAATCCAAATGATGCTTTCATGCCACTTGAGAGAGAGAAGTTAAGAGTCAGATCAGGAAGGATTTCTCAATTCTGCTAATGATTTTTGATTTTATCACCAAAGTAATGGGAAGTTATTGGAGGATTTTAGCTGTAGGTGGGGTTTAGACCTGGTTTTAGAAAACACCTGTATTTTAGAAAATTAAAAGATATGGAAAATGGAATGAAGGGGGAAATATTTCTAATGCAAACAAAAAGTAAAGAAACATTTCAGGCACACCTGTAGCCCCAGCTACTCAGAAAGTTAGGTGGGAGGATAGCTTGATCCCCACAATTTGAGGCTGTGAAGAGCTGTAGTCATGTCACTGCAATCCAGCGTGGGTGACAGAGCAAGAACCCCATCATTAAAAACAAACATACAGTCCAGGTGCGGTGGCTCATGCCTGTAATCCCAGCACTTTGGGAGGCCGAGGAGGGCGGATCACCTGAGGTCAGGAGTGCAAGACCAGCCTGACCATCATGGTCTCTACTAGGAATACCAAAATTAGCTGGGCATGGTGGCAGGGGCCTGTAATCCCAGCTACTTGCGAGGCTGAGGCAGGAGAATTGCTTGAACCCGGGAGGCGGAGGGTGCAGTAAGCTGAGATTGCATCACTGCACTCTAGCCTAGGCAACAAGAGTGAAACTCCATCTCAAAAAAGCCCAACCAATCAATCAAACAAAAACCATTACAGAACCATAAGGCAGAATTACTGTTGCCACAGACACACAAATAACCTTAAAAATACTCATATATACATTCAAATTTTGTCCAGGCTGCCTGATTTCCACTACCATGTCTTTATGTTATAGCAATCTGAGATAAGCAGTGTCTTGTCCAGGTCTCATAGGCAACTTTTTGATCATTGTCGTGACAATAAACAAAGAGACCTTTCTCCAGTTTGAAGTGGTAACCATGTCCAAGGCCTGCTTCTCATCTTCTGGGTCTCTGTGAGCTAGACTGAGTGTTGAAAACAACAACAAGGAAAATGAGACCCCACGAGCAAGCAAAATCAGTGGTGTTTTGTGGTTGCTTGCATAATCCCTGTTATACACATACAACTCCCAAGAATAAGTGATGTGATCTTGGTATTGAAATGATTTAATATTTTTTTTCTGGAATTTCCTGAAAATAATCAGCAAAAGGGAAAGTCTGCCATCACAGAGATGATTTTTGTGTTATGGTGCAGACCAGGTTAGCTCCTTAGAGCTACAACTCTAAAACGTTTCAATTCATACTACATGTTTGCTCCAAAAGCCCACAGAAGTGGTTTGCTACAGAACAGGAACTTTCACCTGGCAGCAAATGTAAGCGTTCACTTCTTAGAAGGCTTTGAACTTTGCTATGACTTTTTCCACTTCTTAACCCAAGTCTTCACCATGATCTCTTTGATAATTATGCATGTGTGTTAAGAGAGAGATTGGTTTTTAGTGCTCATCACTGCATGGTAGCATTTTAAAATATTTTAACTTTCTTTTTAATTCTTCTCTGTATCGTTTAATTTTTTTACAGTGAGAATATGCTATCTTTCATAGTAATAAAATAAACTGCAATTATTTTGGAGAGTCATGGGATCTTTAAAATCATGCACAAATTCATACATATACATATCTTGATAAACCCATGCATAGGATGAAAGAATAAAGGAATATCCACAATTTCAGTATTGTGGGTAATACTGCATAATGGACTGTCTCTCTCTATCCCAGCAAGTTTTACTCAAGTGTCTTATAAAAAGCAACAGTTTGTGTAGCTAGAGATAATCATTCATATTATGTAGAAAAATCTCAACTTTGCTATAATGTTCTAAATATATCCATTTATATACATGATGAGCTTTTTTATTTCTTGGGGAGAAATGATACAGAATTTTCTATAATCTCACACTTTCTGATTAGATTCCACAAACATTTAGGCTCCAAAACCTCTAGCTACCTATTCTATTGGGGCTATATGTTGGGTGTGGGGATGGACCAAGATAAAGGATTCAGAAAGAGGGAGGGACTATGATATTTATTAAGCAAACATATCACTGTTATATTGTTGTGTGATGATACTTTAATTTGGTATAAGCTAGTTTTAAATATGTGACAAGGTACAAGTTAACTATAGTCCATATTCTAGAAGCAGTTAATTAGTGCTAAAGTACTCTCATCAGGAATCCACACTCCAAAAGTGATGCTAACACTTCAGATATGGTTATGGAAATTGATACCTGAGAGTTTGTTCATTAGAACAGGGCATGTTAGAGAATCATTTTCACTGGCAAAATGAGTAATGTTCACAGTGGCTTGTAGGGAGATTGAACACATCCTCCTGCTATTGCATGAATGAAGTATAAAGAAGCAGACGTCCTCAGATCTCTATTACTGCGGGTGTAGTGTTCAAGGGAACTGCCACCTCACAAGAGGTTCCCGTTTTCTGCCTTGACTCCAAGGCTGCTAGTCTTAACTTTAGAATGTCTGTTTAGTGAGCTTACCATTGGAGTGTCTAAGAGTAGAGAGCAGGAATGTTTTTGTAATTGTTTGCTAATGAATGTTAAGACATTTAGCAAAATTTTTCCAAGACTTACTTTCATAATAGCATACTATCAGGTATTGGGTTTGTAAGGGAGGGGAACATAGTCTTTGCATAATTCAGCTCTAACTGCAAGAGGCTTCAATATTTATCAAAAGAACCTGACATTTGAGGACATGTTAGCTTAGGTCAGTTGGCAGCAGTGATGACAAGCACCAAGCCTTTTCAAATTCATTATCTCACTATGCTCTCTTAATAATCTTGTGACATATGTACGTGTGAGTGTATATGCATGCGTATACACATAATTATTCCTATTTACAGATGAAAATATTGACACATAAAGAGAATAACTGGACCAGGGGAATGACACTAGTAAGATGTTAACATAAGGTCTCACTGCAAATCTTGTCTGTAGTTAAGAGCACAAGTTCATTAGAGTGTCTCGGTTCAAATCAAATACCCTGTACTAGGTGTATGAATGGGCATTTTGTCTTTCTGTCCTTTAGTTTCCTTATTAGTTTCCTTATCTGTAAAATAGGAATAATATCATCTCCTTCATTGGATTGATAAACAAATTTAAATAAGAAGTTATTTGTAAAAGCAGATTAGGTAGTAGCTGACACAGGGTAAGTACTATATATAACAGCTATTATTATTATTATTTTCTTTCCCTTTATTACTCTAGGTATGCACAAGTGCATTCCATATGGATATGGTTTGGCTGTGTCCCCACCCAAATCTCATCTTGAATTGTAGTTCCCATAATTTCCACATGTTGTGGGAGGGACCCTGTGGGAGAGAATTGAATCATGGGGGCGGTTTCATACTTATTTACTACTTATTTAAACTTATTTACTACCATACTTTAGTCATGGTAGTAAATAAGTCTCATGAGATCTGATGGTTTTATTAGGGGTTTCCCTTTCGCTTGGCTCTCATTCTCTTGCCTGCCACTATGTAAGATGTGCCTTTCACTTTCTGCCATGATTGTGAGGCCTTCCCAGCCACGTGGGACTGTGAGTCCATTAAACCTTTTTTTTTTTTTTTTTTTTGAGATGGAGTCTCACTGTGTCACCAGGTTCGAGTGCAGTGGCATGATCTCAGCTCACTGCAACCTCCACATCTTGGGTTCAAGTGATTCTCCTGCCGCAGCCTCCTGAGTAGCTGGGACTATAGGCACCCAGCACCATGCCCAGCTAATTTTTTTTGTATTTTTAGTAGAGATGAGGTTTCACCCTGTTGGTCAGGATGGTCTCCATCTCTTGAGCACATGATCCACCTGCCTCCGAAAGTGCTGGGATTACAGGCGTGAGCCACTGTGCCCAGCCCTTTTCTTTACAAATTACCCAGTCTCAGGTATGTCTTTATCAGCAGCATGAAAATGGACTAATACACATACATACAGTTGAGGCTATGTTTAACCTAGAACACTTTCATATTTATAGCATTACACTTTGATAAGAGAATAAAATCAAGTTAGGAAAAAATATATCTTGACACTGTATTATTGCTATAGATCAATAATGGATTTTTGATACAAATTACTCACACTGGTGTTAAATTTGTTTCTTGATGGGTTCTTTACCTTGTGACCTTTTATACACTGCATTTAGTATTCATTTGACTAGTCTAAATAAATAACTTATTTTTTTAATATTAGAAATAGATGTATTGAATGACTCATAATGATGTTTTTAAACAGTTTCAGATATTCAGGTGAAAAATGTTGGGCAAATGCCACTTCTTATTCAAAGGTAATGCTTATACAATGGCACTGGAGCAGAACAATGCTCCTGCTAAATATGCTAATTTCATCTGCAATAATGTACAAAACAGTAATATTGGCTTTTTTAGTTATTAGACTGCAACAATTTTATGTTGTGTTTTTGGACATTTTTAGCTTTATTATGTATTCCCTTTCTCTACTCAACAAAGGATCATTTTCAAAAATAATTGCTTTTTAAAAATATACGGCTTTGTAAAATTAATTTTTTACTTTGACGTCTTTTGCCTAGCTTGGATGATTTTGGGTTATATGCAGTTCTCAAGACTAGGTTAATTATATTTGTATATTCATGCATAACTATAGCTACACTGAATTCTTCTGGTTGCTAAGGATTCTGCTATGTGATATTTCCTTTCAATTTTTCAGACTTAAGAAATAATCTATTCTTTTGTACTCTTCCTACTTTCCTTTTCTCAATCCCTTTCGTTAGTGATAATATATATTATAACCAGATATTTCTTCCCCAAATGGAGCCAACTGTGTCAGATTAGGACAGTAATACATACCTTATTGATTTTGCCTACAACTGCCTAACATAGGACCTCAGCGCCTTGTAAAATCACCCACAAAAGGTTGTCTGAGGGCTTCTTTTACATTAGTTGGTGAAGAAGTCCATTTCCACCAAGAGCATATGCTACTTTTCCAGACACTTGTCTTTTCTCTTGTGTGGCCACTGTTCCGTGGTTTTCTATTAGGGGTGCCTCAAGAAGTTAGTCCATAGGGTCAGCCCCAAATCAGTGCTCCATGCTCAGATGCCCTTTAGTTTTTACTTACATCTTCCCTGATTACGTATCTACAGAATTTGGATTAGGAGATAAATTCAAGTGATGGTATCCCTGCTGTTCAGAATCTTCCTTCTCTGTTAAGGGCTAAAGAATTTTCTATTGGGTCAATTTCAGCACAACTTTCTTCCTAGGAGCCTGCTTCATTTACATGAAAATAGGACTTTGATTAGGCAAGCCCAGATATGCCCAGAATTGTACCCAACAGGAAATCCCTGCCCACTATCCTACTAGTTGCCAGCTATTATGCAAGGCATTTTCCATATTTCTATCTCCAGCCTTGAACTAGACTCATGTACTCAACAGCTACCTGTCACATCTGCCCCAAGATCTTCCTCATCTCAGTATATTGTCACCCAAATATCTTCCAAATTCTCAAGTCTAAATCTTGGGATTATTCCTGCATTGTCTTTCTCTCACTCCTCAAACTCAGGCAATTAGTAAATCCTACTATGTCTGTCTTTGAAATGTATCTAGAATTCGACTATTTCTCATCACTCCACCTTCTACCAACCTGGCTTTACTTCTTGCCTGGATTATTACAATGGCTTCTAAGTATTATCCTTCCTTCCTTCCTTGCCCTTTACATATACGCTCCTCTGGCAGTCAGAATTATCCTCTTACAATACAAGTCAGATATGTCACTCCTCTGCTCGGAGCTCTCTAAGACTTTGATCTGGAGATGAGCAACATGAAGAAACAGCCTCTGCATGAAGCTTCTATTTTTGACAGATAGTTGGCAACAGACATGTACAGCTTTTGGGGGCTGTAGTTTAAGAGGTAGTAGTTTTCTAGAAGAGCAGCGTAGCCGGAAGTTTTAGAAAAGTTCTGTTGCTGTCTTTTATTACTCAATAGCAGCGACAGTGATGGTTTTCTTTACAGCAGACTTGGGCATTGCCCTAGGAAGCTTAGCCTAGAGACTGTTCTCAGCCACCTTAATCGTTCTGTCAGCTACCTAATTTCTTTTAATAAATACCATTTCCACTTTAGTGGCTTCTTTGCTTTGCAACTAAGAATCCTGCCTTTTTGAGGATAAAGGAAACAAAAATTATCAATACATCTCAGAAGACTCCCTGTCAACATTTTCATGTGCCTCTATCAATCTTTTATACATATTCTCATATATATATTTAAAATATATAATATACATATAGAAATTTTGTTAATCAAGGGCACAATTTCATGCAATTTTGTATCTTGTTTTCTGCATTTATTATTTCATAAGCATGTTTTTGGTTATTACAATTTTTCGTAAACATTTTAAGGACTATACAATGTTTTTGCAAATGAATGCATAATTTACATAACACATTGTTGAATTTCAGATCTGTTTCAATTATTCTTTATTATAATAATGCTGTGGATATCTTTTTTTTTTTTTTTTTTTTTTTTTTTGAGTCAGAGTTTCACTCTGTCTCCCAGGCTGGAGTGCAGTGGCGCGATCTTGGCTCACTGCAAGCTTCGCCTCCCGGGTTCACATCATTCTCCTGCCTCAGCCTCCGAGTAGCTGGGACTACAGGTGCCCGCCACCGCGCCCAGCTAATTTTTTTGTGTGTTTTAGTAGAGACGGGGTTTCACCGTGTTAGCCAGGATGGTCTCGATCTCCTGACCTCGTGATCCGCCCGTCTCGGCCTCCCAAAGTGCTGGGATTACAGGCATGAGCCACCGCGCCCGGCCTAGATATCTTTATATATTCTATATTTAGTAAGACTGATTCCTAGAATTAGAATTAGTGAATAGGATATGAGTGTTTTAAAGATTTCAAATATAGAATATCCAATTACTCCTCTTGGAACTTGTACTAATTTATACTTTCATCATCAGCATATGGGCATTGAGACCATATATTAAACATTGGAACTATATGTATACTTGTATCTGGTTGTACATATTATTAAAGAGAACCAGAGCCAGACACTATAGTGGTAAAGATATATTTTATTTTTAAAAATTGCAAAAAGGAAAAAAAGACCTTAGTATAGAATTGGGCTCAATTCTGAGTACAATAAAGACATGGGGGATTTATAACCAAGCAGCAGAGTCTGGATGGAAAAATCACTAACAAGAGACATCAAGGATGAGGGGATTCTTGTTAAACTGATCTAACGGGATTCTTGCTGTGGTCAGGCCAGGATGATCAGAAAAGAATGGGAAATATTTCCTCTAAATTGACTTAACAGGATTCTTGCTAAAACCAGGCTATGCAGGTCCGGGAATGATGAGGGCCAAGATCAAGCCCCAGTTGACAAGAGGGCTTAGAGGAGCCTGACTGAAGTCTGGTCAAAGAAGGCATGTTGTTAATTCATATATTTAAGTACTCCCTATTTTCTCTCCCTTTGCATGATAGATTTTACTTTATCACTTCCTTACTTTAGCTGCCCTTGAGGCAGTTTCTCCAAAGTGGAAGCTGCCATGGAACGTCTGCTTTTTTCTTTGACTGATGTGGTTTAAAAAGAGAGCAAGCCACCACACCAAATTTATAAGCACTGCTGGGACCTATGCTTCTCATACTTAAACAGAGAAGTCACTTTTAAAAATATGGATTTAAAGATAATATGAAGGTGAGAATTGAGTAATATGAATTTCTCAACTCTTAAACACTGTTATACTTGTCTTTAAATATTTTTTAAAACTTTCTTTAGCATAGATAGACAGCAATGAGCCTTCATCTTCTGCCCTTTAGCTTCGACCCTGCCCAAGATTGGGGAAGCCTAATAGTTATATACTGGACTATTTCACTTACAGAGAGTAGCTATCTTCTGCCAGTTCACTGTGTCCCATGACCATCGACCTGATACTTTTCATGGCACAATATAGTCTGGCATGTTCTCAGTTCAAGTTTACTTCGTTATGATCCTGAAATGTATGTATTATATAGCTACATGTTTGATGAGAAAGCTGAGAGTCAAAGTTAAGTAATTTGCTGAAGTTTACACTGTTAGTAAGTGAAAGAAGTGAATTAAACCCAGGCAGTCTCTCTTCTTTATAACAATGGCTCTCCTGGTGTGCATTTGAATGTCCACACTGTAACAACCAATTGGTGCTTTTAGTCAGCTCTCCGCAATGTTTCTGGGACACAGTCAAAGTTTGAGAACCACTAAGTTGTGCCATGCTGCTTCTCTTTGCCCTTTTGACATCCTATCCCTGGTAAAGCACTTGGCTAAAGGAATTCATTCACTCTCATTCACCGTATCTTGGGATGTCGGGACCAAAAATTTCCCAGTTTTCCAGTGCTGACATTGCTACACAGCCTTCCCTCAGTAACATTTGAGATATCTGACATTCATTTATACCAATTTTGCTTGTACCATCTTCATCCTTAGACTTCCTCTATAACCCCTGAGGACGTGAACCTTGGCCCATAGTCTTTATGTGCATTTGAATGTCTAACACTCTGCCCACAAAATTCTTTAACCAATTCTATTCCACCAATTTTAACAAGTCTTCCATACAGACATACCCTGGGCCTTACCAAGTAGAATTGCTCTATCCCCTAATTCCTGTCCTTTGGCCACAACAGTCTCCCTTCTACTTACTTCTTAAGCTCTTCGCTGTCCCTGCTGCTTAATCTTTTCTCCATATTTAGAGTGACTTTCATGCTTCTCATTATCTTATTCTCTCAGCCCAGCATCCCCAGTCCCAAGCTGTCTTTATATCTTTATCTAGCCTGGAAGCCAATAATCAAAAACTGCAAGTATGTTCACACAAAAATCTTCAGTACTCTTAGGATCTTCCTATGAGTTAACTTAGCCAATCCTTGATTAAAAAAATAGTTGTTTTAGTTTAAGTAAAACTACAGAAAATAGGAAAACTATGCTGTGGGCATCATCAGTTTGTTGTTGCTCAGCAATATTTTAAATCAGATCCTCTTATTTTGAGCAGTGGTTTATACAAACACTTTGCAATCCTCAGGCCACCTACCCACTCTGGAGACCCTGTCTCTTGTAGTTCAGGTTTATTAAACTTCTCATCAGACACAAAATGCCAGGTTCCTCAGTTACCCAGTGTTTTTGTTCCTTTTGACTGGAATGCCATTTGATTACTTATTTCTCTATCAAACCCCTGCTTCTCCTTCAAGGCCCAACTCATATGTTACCTTTTCTATGTTGTATTTTCTGACTCCCATAAGAATCGCCTTTCCTCTTTGTTCCCTTATTTCCTTTTCACACATGTGTTTCTTTTCCACCAAATTGTGAGGCAGTGGTAGTCATCATTATATTACATTTCTACTGTCTTTCCCTCTGTATTAGTAGACTGGGTGGTTTAAACAACCGAATTTATTTCTGACTATTTTGGAGGCTGGGAAGTCCCATACAATCATCCGGGTGATGGCCAATTCAGTTCCTAATGGGGGCCCTCTTCCTGGCCTGTAGATGATCAACTTCTCGCTGTGTACTCACAAAGCAGAGAGACTGAGCTCTAGTCTCTTCCTCTTCTTATAAGGAAACTAATGCTGTATGGAGGCTCTACCCTCATGACCTCATCTGAACCTAATTTCCTCTCAAAGGCCTCACCTTAGGGATTCAGGTTTCAATGTAGGAATTTTTAGAAAGACACAAACATTGAGTTCATAACACCCTCTAATACAGAATCCCTACCTCAAATCATATTAAGAAAAGTACTTGAATAAGATGTACTCTAGAGATGAGCCACTTGTAAGAGCTCAATCCTTAAATCTGTGCTAACAGGGCTGGGTATGGTGGCTCATTCTTGTAAACCTAGCACTTTGGGAGGCCAAGGTGAGAGAATCTCGTGAGCCCAGGAGTTCAAGACCAGCCTAGGCAATATAGTGAGAACCCATCTCCACAAAAGAAAAAAAAAATTTTTTTTAAATTAGCTGGGCATGATGGCATGTGTCTGTAGTCTCAGCGACTTGGAAGGCTGAGACGGGAGGATCACTTGAGCCCCAGAGGCAGAGATTGCAGTGAGCTGAGATCACACCACTGCACTCCAGCCTGGGTGACACAGCAAGACCTTGTCCCTAAATAAATAAATACATCTGAGATATCTCATGCTAGAGCTACTAGTCACATGAGATTACTGAGCACTTGAAATGTGGCTAGTCTAAATTGAGATGTGCTCTACATGCAAAATATACTTCAGATTTTAAAGACTTGGTATGAAACAAAGAATGTTAAATATCTCCTTAATAGTTTTTATGTTGATTATAAATTGAAATATTTTGGATACATTAAATAATAGAATTTACTTACTTCTTTTTACCTTTTTAATGTAGCTAGAAGAAAATGTGAAATAAAATGTGTGGCTTATGTTTCTATTATACAATGCTGTTTTAAATAAAAAGTACATAATGCTCAGTATAGATATAGTGATTAACACAAAAGTATAGGCTGAAAGAGCTTAGGAGTATTTCTAACTGGGAAGGTGGTGTATAAATTTATGTTAAGAATATTCTGTTTTTATAATTCTTCAAACTATCTGGTAAATTTAAGTTTCTTGTCTATATGAGATTATAACTAAAAAGTAGGTGATACAGGACAGAAAACCAAACACGGCATGTTCTCACTCATAAATGGGAGTTGAACAATGAGAACACATGGACACAGGGAGGGGAACATCACATACTGGGGCCTGTCAGAGGGTGGGAGGCAAGGGGAGGGAGAGCATTAGGACAAATACCTAATGCATGCGGGGATTAAAACATAGAATTTGATGGGTTGATAGGTGCAGCAAACTACCATGGCACATGATTACCTATGTAACGAAACTGCATGTTCTGCACATGTATCCCACACTTATATAAAATGAAAAAAAGTAGGTGATAATGCCACTTTGCCTCATTATCAGGAGACTCTATAAAATTCTGTACTAATATATACTTTTATAATAATTAAAATATAGGCATCCTCATTTTCCAAGTATTCACATTCAAGTCACCACCTGTACAAGGTGGCATAGGGCACCAAAAGTAGTCATAACACACACACAAATTTACTAACAAACTTACACAGTTACTTTCTATATAATTACAACGAATCCTTGTAGGAAGAGTCAATGTCTTTGTAGGTTTCTTATTAATTATACAGTGCTGTTAATGTCCAATAATACAAGGCAAATGTGATATAATAAATCAATTGCAAAATGACATCACAATTCTTGCAAGAGATTCAGGATTTTAGAAATTCGAAACCTGTTGACAAACAGCTGACTAGAATTAAACCAATTAACATTTGAAGGAGAGCAAACAAAATAATAACTCCAGTAGTCCTTAAAAAGAGAATAATTTAGGCCAGGTACGGTGGCTCATGCCTGTAATCCCACCACTTTGGGAGGCCGAGGTGGGTGGATCACGAGGTCAGGAGATTGAGACCATCCTGGCTAACACAGTCAAACCCTGTCTCTACTAAAAATACAAAAAATTAGCCAGGCATGGTGGTGCATGCCTGTAATCCCAGCTACTGGAGAGGCTGAGGTAGGAGAATCCCTGAACCCAGGAGGCGGAGGTCGCAGTGAGCCAAGATAGCACCTTTGCACTCCAGCCTGGCGACAGAGCGAGACTCCATCTCAGAAAAAAAAAAAGAGAATTTAAATGTTAAATGATATTTTGAAAATCAAATGTGAAGTGAAAAATGCTGTTCTGTGTTATCACATAATTTTGCTAAAAATAATGCTGACATCCCCAATCAACACTCATTTTTTCTCTAAAAATTAATCCGTAGTTGCAAATGTTAGTTAAGCATTTGTTAAATATGAGAGAGAAAGGAACTCAGTTTCTAAATTTTTATTTTATTTCTTGCAGAGATGTCTCACTGTTGTTCATGCTAGTCTTGAACTCCTAGGCTTCAGCAATCCTCCCACCTCAGCCTCCCAAAGTGTTGGGATTATGGGCATGAGCCACTGTGTCCAACCATTTGTATTAAAAACAATTTTTTAAAATAATTTCTCCCACGTTGTATTTTGAATTTCTTGTCCCCATTTAAAGTATATTTGCTTTGTTAATCTTGCTAGCAGTCTATCAATCTTTTTATTCTTTCAAAGAATCAACTTTTGGTTTCACTGATTCTTTGTATGGATTTTGGGGTCTCGATTTCATTACTTCTTTTCTTCTGCCAGTTTTGGGGTTAGCGCTTATTTTTCTAGTTTCTCTAGGTGCAATGTCAAATTGTTGATTTGAGATCTTTCTAGCTGTTTGACGTAGGCATTTAGTGCTATAAACTTTCCCCTTAATGTGTTTTTGCTGCATCCCAGAGATTGTGGTACATTGTGTCTCTGTTTTATTCAAAGAATTTGTTTATTTCTGCCTTAATTTTGTGGTTTACCCAAAAGTCATTTAGGAGCAAGTTAATTTTCATGTAATTGTGTAGTTTTGAGTGATCTTCTTGGTACTGAGTGATCTTGTTGGTATTGATCTCTATTTTTATTCTACTGTGATTTGAGAGTATGATTGGTATAATTTTGATTTTTTGGAATTTATTGAGACTTTTCTTTATGGCCAAGCATGTGATCAATCTCAGAGTGTGTTCTGTGTGCAGATAAAAAGAATGTATGTTCTGTGGCAGATGGGGGAAAGATTCAGTAGGTATCTATTCAGTCCAATTGGTTAAATGTTGAATTTAAGTCCAGAATTTGTCAGTTCTCCACTTTCATGATTTGTCTAATGCTGTTAGTGGGATGTTATTGTGTAGCCATTAAAATCTTTTTTTTAGGTCCAGAAGTACTTGTTTTATGATTTTGGGTGCTCCAATTAATTTTGGGTGTGAATATATTTAGGATAATTAAATCTTCTTGTCAAATTGAACCCTTTATCATTATGTAATGCCCTTCTCCTTTTTTACTGTTGTTGATTTAAAGTCTGTTTTAGCTCATATAAAAATAGCAACCCCTCCTCTGTTTTGTTTTCTGTTTGCATAATAAATCTTTCTCTATATCCCTTTGCTTTGAGCCTATGAGTGTTGTTCCATGTTAGATGGATCTCTTGAAGACACCGGTTGGATGAGTCTTGTTTTTTTCATCCAACTTGCCACTCTTTGCCCTTTATGCGGAACATTTAGAAGGTTTACATTCAAAGTTAATATTGATATGTAAGGCTTTGAAACTATTGTGAAGTTGTTAGCTGATTGCTTTGTGGTCTCTGTTGTGTAGTTGCTTTATAGGGTCTGAGGGCTGTGTACTTAAGTGACTTAAGTGTGTTTTTGTGGTAGCAGATATCATTCTTTTTGTTTTCATGTTTAGAACTCCCTTAAGGATCCCTTGTGGGGGAGGGGCAAAGATGACTGAATAGAAACAGCTCCAGTCTGCAGCTCCCAGTGAGACCAATGCAGAAGGTGGGTGGATTTCTGTATATCCAACTGAGGTAACCAGTTTATCTCACTGGGACTAGTTAGGCAGTGAGTGCAACCCACTGAGAGCAAGCAGAAGCAGGGTGGGGCATTGCTTCACTTGGGAAGTACAAGGAGCCACGGCCTTCCCTCCCCCAGCCAAGGGAAGCCATGAGGGACTGTGCTACCCAGCCTGGTAGTATCTTTTTCCCACGTTTTTTGCGATCTACAGATCAGGAGATTCCCTCGTATGCCTGTACCACCAGGGTCCTGGGTTTCAAGCACAAAACTGGGCGGCTGTTTTGGGCAGACACTGAAGTAGCTGCAGAAGTTATTTTTGCACCCTAATGGTGCCTGGGAACCCCAGCAAGACAGAACCATATGCTCCCCTGGAAATGGGGCTGAAGTCAGGAAGCCAAGTGGTCTTGCTCAGCAGGTCCCACTCCCACAGAGTCCAGCAAGCTAAGAACCACTGGCTTGAAATTCTCACTGCCAGCACAGCAGTATGGAGTAGAATTGGGAGGATCGAACTTGGTGGGCGGAGGGGCATGCACCATTACCAAAGCTTTAGTAAGCAGTTTTCCCCTGACAGTGCGAAGGAGACTGGGAGGCTTGGACTGGGTGGAATTCACCACAGTGCAGCAAAGTGGCTGTGACCAGACTGCTTCTCTAGATTATTCCTCACTAGGCAGGGCATCTCTGAAGGAAAGGCAGCAGCCCCACTCACGGGCTTACCAATGAAACTCTCATCTCCCTGAGACAGAGCACCAGTGCAGAGGGGCGGCTGTGGGCGCAGCTTCAGTAGACTCAATCTTTCCTGCTGCTGGCTCTGAAGAGAGCAGCTGATTCTGACAAGGGGGATTCTTCCAGCATAGTGCACCAGTTCTGCTAAGGAACAGACTGCCTCCTCAAGCGAGTCTCTGACGCCTGTGCCTCCTGACTGGGAGAGACCTCCCAACAGGGGTTGATAGACGTTTCTTACAGGAGAGCTCTGGCTGGCATCAGGCTGGTACCCCACTGGGACAAAGCTTCCAGATGAGAGAGCAGGCAGCAATCTTTGCTGTTCTGCAGCCTCCACTGGTCATACGCAGACGAACAGGGTCTGGAGTGGACCTCCAGCAAACTGCAGCAGACATGCAGAAGAGGGGCCTGACTGTTAGGAGAAAAGCTAACAAACAGAAAGCAATAACATCAACATCAATAAAAAAGACCCCACACAGAAACCCCATCCAAAGATCATCAGCCTCAAAGATGAAAGGTAGATAAATCCATAAAGATGAGGAAAAACCAGTAAAAAATGCTGAAAATTCCAAAAACCAGAATGCCTCTTCTTCTCTAAATGATCACAATTCCTCTCCAGCAAGGGCACAAAACTGGATGGAGAATGAGATTGATGAATTGAAAGAATTAGGTTTCAGAAGGCGGGTAATAACAAACTCCTCTGAGCTAAAGGAGCATGTTCTAACCCAATGCAAGGAAGCTAAGAACCTTGATAAAAGGTTACAGGAACTGCTAACTAGAATAATCAGTTTAGAGGGGAACATAAATGACCCGATGGAGCTGAAAAACACAGCATGAGAACTTCATGAAGCATACACAAGTATCAATGGCTGAATTGATCAAGCAGAAGAAAGGCTATTAGAAATTGAAGATCACCTTACTGAAATAAGGCATGAAGGCAAGATTAGACAAAAAAGAATAAAAAGAAATGAACAAAGCCTGCAAGAAATGTGAGACTATGTGAAAAGATCAAACCTACAATTGATTGGTGTACTGGAAAGTGATGGGGAACATGGAAGCAAGTTGGAAAATACACTTCAGGATATTATCCAGGAGAACTTCCCCAGCCTAGCAAGACAGACCAACACTCAAATTCAGGAAATACAGAGCACACCACTAAGATACTCCTCAAGAAGAGCAACCCCAAGACACATAATCGTCAGATTCTCCAAGGTTGAAATGAAGAGAAAAATGTTAAGGGCAGCCAGAGAGAAAGGTCAGGTCACCTACAAAGAGAAGCCTATCAGACTAACAGTGGATTTCTCTGCAGAAACCTTGCAAGCCAGAAGAGAGTGGGGCCAATATTCAACATTCTTAAAGAAAAGAATCTTCAACCCAGAATTTTCATATCCAGCCAAACTAAGCTTCATAAGTGAAGGAGAAATAAAATCCTTTCCAGAAAGGAAAATGCTGTGGGATTTTGTCACCACCAGGCCTGCCATACAAGAGCTACTGAAGAAAGCACTAAGTATGGAAAGGAAAAACCAGTACCAGCCACTGCAGAAACACACCAAAATATAAAGGATCAATAACACTATGAAGAAACTGCATCAACTAATCAGCAAAATAACCAGCTGGCATCATAATGACAGGATTAAATTCACATATAACAATATTAACCTTAAATGTAAATGGGATAAATGCCCCACTTAAAAGACACAGACTGGGAAATTGGATAAAGAGTCAAGATCCATCAGTGTGCTGTATTCAGGAGACCTATCTCACATGCAAACACACACACAGTCTCAAAATAAAGAGATGGAGGAATATTTACCAAGCAAATGAAAAACAGAAAAAAAGCAGGGTTGCAATCCTAGTCTCTGATAAAACAGACTTTAAACCAATGAAGACAAAAAAAAAAAAAAAAAAGACAAGGGCATTACATAATGGTAAAGGGATCAATGCAACAAGAAGAGCTAACTATCCTAAATATATATGTGCCCAACACAGGAGCACCCAGATTTATTAAACAAGTTCTTAGAGACCTACAAAAAGACTTAGGCCCCCACACAATAATAGTGGGAGACTTTAACACCCTGTGTCAATATTAGACAGATCAACAAGACAGAAAATTAACAAAGATACCCAGAAGTTGAACTCAGTTCTGGAACAAGTGGACCTGATAGATATCTGCAGAACTCTCCACCCCAAAACAGAATATACATTCTTCTCAGCACCACATGGTACCTACTCTGAAATTGACCACATAATTGGAAGTAAAACACTCCTCAGCAAATGCAAAAGAATGTAAATCATAACAGTCTCTCAGACCACAGAGCAATCAAGTTAGAACTCAGGATTAATAAACTCACTAAAAATCGCACAACTACATGGAAATTGAACAACCTGCTCCTGAATGACTACTTGGTAAATAATGAAATTAAGGCAGAACTAAAAAAGTTATTTGAAACCAATGAAAACAAAGAGACAACATACCAGAATCTCTGGGACACAGCTAAAGCAGTGTTAAGAGGGAAATTTATAGCACTAAATGTCCACATCAGAAAGCTGAAAAGATCTGAAATCAACACCCGCACATCACAATAGAAAGAACTAAAGAAGCAAGAGCAAACAAATTCAAAAACTAGCAGAAGACAAGAAATAACTAAGATCAGAGCAGAACTGAAGGAGATAAAGACATGAAAACCCATAAAAAAAATCAATAAATCCAGGAGTTGTTTTTTTGAAAAGATTAACAAAATAGACCACTAGCTAGACTAATGAAGGTAAGAGAGAAAAATCAAATAGACTCAATAAAAAATGATAAAGGGAATATCACCACTGATCCCACAGAAATACAAACTACCATCAGAGTGCACTATAAAGACCTCAACACAAATAAACTAGAAAATCTAGAAGAAACTGATAAATTCCTGGACACATACACCCTCCCAAGACTAAACCAGGAAGAAGTCGAATTTCTGAATAGACTAATAACAAGTTCAAGTGCTGAAATTGAGGCAGTAATTAATAGCTTACTGATGGTTGGGCGGGGGCAGGGGTGTGGTGTAAGGAAGCCCAGGATCAGACAGGTTCACAGCTGAATTCTATGAGAGGTACAAAGACTAGCTGGTAACATTCCTTTTGAAACTATTCCAAACAATAGAAAAAGAGGGAATCCTCCCTAACTCATTTTATGAGGCCAGCATCATCCTGATTCCAAAACCTGGCAGGGACACAACAAAAAAAGAAACTTTCAGACAAATATCCTTGATGAACATTGATGTGAAAATCCTCAATAAAATACTGGAAAATTGAACCCAGCAGCACATCGATAAGCTTATCCACCATGATCAAGCCAGCTTCATCCCTGGGATGCAAGGCTGGTTTAACATATACAAATCAATAAATGTAATCCATCACATAAAGAGAACCAATGACAAAAACCACATGATTATCTCAATAGATGCAGAAAAGCCTTTGATAAAATTCAACACCCCTTCATGCTAAAAACTCTCAATAAATTAGGTATTGATGGAACATATCTCAAAATAGTAAGGGCTATTTACGACAAACCCAAAGCCAATATCATACTGAATGAGCAAAAACTGGAAGCATTCCCTTTGAAAACTGGCACAAGACAAGGATGCCCTCTCTCACCACTCCTATTCAACATAGTATTGGAAATTCTGGCCAGGGCAGTCAGGTAAGATAAAGAAATAAAGCATATTCAAATAGGAAGAGAGGAAGTCAATTTGTCTCCATTTGCAGATGACATGATTGTATATTTAGAAAACCCCATTGTGTCAGCCCCAAAACTCCTTAACCTTATAAGCCACTTCAGCTGTCTCAGGATACAAAATCAATATGCACAAATCACAAGCATTCCTATACACCAACAATAGACAAGCAGAGAGACAAATTATGAGTGATCTCCCATTTACAATTGCTACAAAGAGAATAAAACATCTAGGAATACAACTTACAAGGGATGAGAAGGACCTCTTTAAGGAGAACCACAAACAGCTGCTCAAGGAATTAAGGAAAGACATAAACAAATGGAAAACAATTCCATGCTCATGGATAGGAAGAATCAATATCGTGAAAATGGCCATATTGCCCAGAGTAATTTGTAGATTCAATGCTATTCTCATCAAGCTACAATTGACTTTCTTCGCAGAATTAGAAAAAACTACTTTAAATTTCATATGGAACCAAAACAGTGCCCATATAGCCAAGGCAATCCTAAGCAAAAAGAACAAAGCTGGAGGAATCATTCTACCTGACTTCAAACTATACTACAGGGCTACAGTAACCAAAACAGCATGGTACTGGTACCAAAACAGACCAATGGAACCAATGGAACAGAAAAGAAACCTCAGAAATAACACCACACATCTACAACCATCTAGTCTTCAACAAACCTGACAGAAACAAGCAATGGGGAAAGGATTCCCTATTTAATAAACGGTGTTGGGAAAACTGGCTATCCATATGGAGAAAACAGAAACTGGACCCCTTCCTTACACTTTATACAAAAATTAACCCAATATGGATTAAAAACTTAAATGTAAAACCCACAACTGTAAAAACCCTAGAAAAAAGCCGAGGCAATACCATTCAGGATATAGACACGGGCAAAGACCTCATGACTAAAACACCAAAAACAATGGCAACAAAAGCCAAAATTGAAAAATGGGATCTAATTAAATTTAAGAGCTTCTGCACAGCAAAAGAAACTATCAGAGTGAACAGGCAACCTACAGAATGGGAGAAAATGTTTACAATCTATCCATCTGACAAAGGTCTAACAAGGAACTCAAATAAATTTACAAGAAAAAAGCAACCCCATCAAAAAGTGGGCAAAGGATATGAACAGACACTTCTCAAAAGAAGATATTTATGCGGCAAACAAACATATAAAAAAAAGCTCATCATCACTGATCATTAGAGAAATGCAAATCAAAACCACAGTGAGATACCATTTCATGCCAGTTAGAATGGAGATCATTAAAAAGTCAGGAAATAGATGCTGGAGAGGGTGTGGAGAAATAGGAACACTTTTACACTATTGGTGGGAGTGTAAATTAGTTCAACCATTGTGGAAGACAGTGTAGTATTCCTCAAGGATCTGGTACCAGAAATACCATTTGACCCAGCAATCCCATTACTGTGTATATACCCAAATGATTATAAATCATTTTGCTATAAAGACACATGCACACACAAGTTTATTGCAGCACTATTTACAATAGCAAAGACTTGGAACCAACCCAAATGCCCATCAATGATAGACTAAAATGTGGCACATATACACCATGGAACACTATGCAGCCATAAAAAAGAAAGAGTTCATGTCCTTGGCGGGTACATGGATGAAGCTGGAAGCCATCTTCCTCAGCAAACTAACACACGAACAGAAAACCAAACACCGCATGCTCTCACTCGTAAGTGGGAGGTGAACAATGAGAACACATGGACACAGGGAGGGGAACACCACACACTGGGGCCTGTCCTGGGGTGGAGGGCAAGGGGAGGGAGAGCATTAGGACAAATACCTAATGCATGTGGGGTTGATAGGTACAGCAAACCACCATGGCACATGTATTGCTATGTAACAAGCCTGCATGTTCTGTACATGTATCCCAGAACTTAAAGTTTAAAAAAAAAAAAAAAAGATCTCTTGTAAGGTTGGTTTAGTAACAAATTCCCCTTGTTGTTTGTTGAGAAAAGATTTTATTTCTCCTTCGTGTATGAAGCTTAGTTTGGTGGGATATGAAATTCTTGATTGGAATTTCTTTTAAGAATGCTGAAAATAGGCTCCCAAATCTCTTCTGGCTTGTAAGTCTGAGAAGTATGTTAGCTTGATGGGGTTTGCTTTGTAAATAATCTGACCTTTTTCTCTAGCTGCCTTTGAGATTTTTTTCTTCAGTATTGACCTTGGACAATATGGTGACATATACCTTGGTGAAGTTCATTTTGTGTAGTATCTCACAGGTGTTCTCTGGATTTCTTGTATCTGGATGTCTGCCTCTCTAGCAAGATTAAGAAAGCTTTGTTGAATTATTCTCTTAGACATGTTTTCCAGTTTATTTAATTTTTCTCCTTTCTCAGGAATGCTAATAATTCATAGGTTTGGCAGCTTTACATAATCCCATATTTCTTGAAGACTATTCATTTTTAAAAATTCTTTTTTATTTCTGTCTGATTTAGATTAGTTTGAAAGACTGGTCTTCAAGCTCTAAAATTCTTTTATCAGCTTGGTCTTGTCTATTGATAAAAGCTTCCATTTCACTTTGAAACTCCTTTAGTTTGTTTTTCAATTCTGGAATCTCTGATTTCTATATAAAGATGCTTATCTCTTCCTTCATTTCCTGGAATGCTTTCAAAGTTCTTCTGTGGTGATTTTTAACCTTGCCTTCAATCTTGTTGAACGTCCTTGCAATCTATGCTTTGAATTCTTTATCTGTAGTTTCTGAGTTTCCATTTTAATTAGAGACCACTGCAGGAGAGCTAATGTGATGCTTTGGTGGTATCACTCCATTCAGATTTTTCTTGATGCCAGAATTCTTGCACTGGGTCCTTCACATCTAAAGATGCTGGCACTTCTGATTTTCATAATTCTTTTCATGTGGGTAGGATTTATTTTTCTTTCTTTCCCTATGATTTTTTCCCCCCGTTTCCTTCCCTTCCACCCTAGGGGGTGTGACTGTAGAGAATGTTGGATAGGGTGTTTTGGCTTTGCTTCTACAACCCTACGCACTTTTGTCAGTAGGTTTTATATTACACTTTGTGGTTCAAACTTCAAGCCAGTAGATAGCATTTATGGGTAGATTTAGTCATTCATGAGTTAAACTTGTTAGGCATCTAAATTTGTAAGGCATCTGAGTGTTTATATTACGGGGGGAATACATGATGTAAAAAGTCCAAGAGATAATGCAGGCCATATAGTGTGATAACATTGAATTAATATTTATATTATTCAGCTAGCTATACATTTTTAGCTTAATTTCACACTTCTGAGAAACATTATTTTGAACTTGCTCAACTCAAAGGAAATGGTGGTTTCAACAGCAGTTTTGCTGTTTCCTTTGAACATTTTGATTGCCAATTTTTTTTCCTGTTTTCTTTTTGCAGTTTCTTTGCTAAAATAGCTTTTTAAAAAATGTCCTGTCATCAGTGGCTCCAATGACAGCTATTTTTTTTTACATACTGAGAAAATTATTCAATTTTTAAAATTATACATACATATATTCAAATAAAAATAAATTTTAAGAAAATAAGGTTTTAAAAAGTTGTAATGCATTACCATTGCTATGAGTAAAATACAGTTGTTTATCTCTGACCCAGAGGTCTTCTATTTTCTTTCCTTGAAAGTGTTACTAACTTGTTAGCTTGCAATTAGGATAAAATCTTAGACCCTTTACAATTCTTAACATGAGGCTATTCAGAATTGTTCTTTATTGTCATGTTTGTTTTCGAAATTCATTCAAGAATTTGTCCATTTCATCTAAATTGCTGAATTTATTAACAATGTTATTCACCTTCTTATTCTTTAAATTTCTCTAGGACTTCTAGTGGTGTCCCTTGTTTTATTCCTGATATTGGTAATTTTTGTTTTTTTCTGTTTTTCTCTTGATCACTCTTACTAGGGGTTACTAATTTTATTAACCCAACGTAGGTAGACTCAGACAGGATTCCTTGGGACTGCCAGTTGCAAGGAGACTTAACAATTTAGGTAAAGGTCAGTGCTAGGAAAGCTGAACCAGAGAGAGAGAAAGGATTAAGAAACATTCAGCCAGATCAGAAACCAACCATGAAATTTACCAATAGGTAGTGTCTGAGGTCATTTGAAATCTAAAATTAAAGTCAGCAAAGACAATCACACATGGGAAAAAGAAAGTTGCTACTGATCGTCTTTTTTGTGAGGAAAACATCTATCACTGATGAAATAATAATTTACAACTTCATTAATAGGTGTGGAGATGAGTCATACTTTGATTTAAAACAAAACAAAGAAAAATAGGACAAAAATATATACTGCTTATTAAAAAGATATTATCTGCTTCTGTTGCACTTCTAAGATATGCCAATATTTAATCACTAATAAACACGATTGACTTTCATAGGCTTGCATAAGCAGTATGATTTATTTTTGTTTCTTTCCCTATAATTTTTTCCCCCTTTTCCTTCCTCTCCACCCTAGGGTGTGTGACTGTAGAGAATGTTGGTTAGGGTGTTTTGGCTTTGCTTCTACAGCCCTATGCACTTTTGTCAGCAGGTTTTATATTAGGCTTTGTGGTTTCAGCTACCAGCCGGTAGATAGCATTCATGGGTAAGAGCTGGCTGCAGCCAGTGTAGCTGGGTATATACATGATCATTGTTTACCGGGAGAAACTCTGTTGCCTCAGGCAATAGGCTGATTGGCAGAGTACACAGTGGTCTGAGCTCCCTGCTTAGTGTCTGGAAGTGGGGAAAGATGGGTGGGGCCAGAATGGGAAGGTCTGCCTACAGTTTCCCCAATGGCAGACACAAGAACCAGTGTGAAAAGAAACAAGCTGTTTCAAGTTTCACTGTTTCGAAGTTGTTTTCCAAGGGAGAAACCAAACATGAGAGAACATATATTAGTTGCACAAACACTCATCTACAATAACTTAATTACTATTGGGTATAACGTCTCAAAATAAAAAAGTCCAAAAGCGGACAGGAGCAACCCAGGGAGGGTTCAGTATCAATGTAATGTCAACAGTATTTCAAGCTTTTTCTATACTCCTGCTTCATAATTCTCGGTCTCAGGTCATTGCACTCATAGTTTTTATCTCATAGTCACAAGATAGCTGTTCTGCCTACGGCTTCACCTCTACACAGTAAGCATGAAGAAAATAGAGGGAAGGGCTGGTGCCTATATCAGAGTGGTGATACAATGGAGATAGCTAGTTTCTGCTTTGTGTGGGAGGCGAAAAAAATTAAGTTACTTTAAGGGAAGTTATTCAGAGAGAGAGATCAGCATCCCACCCAAGGCACCTATTATAGATTGAGCTGTATCATTCCAAAAGATATGTTGAATTCCCAACCCCTTGTACTTCAAAATGATATTTGTAAATAGGGTCCTTGCAGGTGTAATCAAGTTAAGATGAGGTCATTAGGATGGACCCAAATCCAATATGACTAGTGTCCTTAGAAGAGAAATACAGACAGAGAGGAAAAAATGCCGTGTAAAGACACCGAGACACACAGAAGGGAGACAATCATGAGAAGATAGAGGCAGAGATTGGAGTTTTGCTGTCACAAACCAAGTAATTCCTGGGGCTAAAAGAAGCTGGAAGAGTCAAGGAAGTATCCTCTCTTAGAGGCTTTGGAGGGAGCATGGTCCAGGCAACACCTTGATTTCAGACTTCTAGCCTCCAGAAGTGAGGGAGAATAAATTTCTGATGTTAGCCACTCAGTTTGTAACCCTAGGAAACTAATACAGCATCTAATCCAGATTTTGCTGGTAATTCCTGAGTACCTTAACTTGAGAGGACAGCGATATAATAGAATCTGCTTAGAGAAATATTTTCTTTGGGATCTTGGGAGGGTAACAAAATAAGCAGTACTATACCTCTGCAAACGAATCACAATAGAAATATTTGTAGTTTGCATCCAGGTATTGAGGTTTTAGTACAAGACAAAGTTTTAAATCATTACATTTATAAAAATACTACTCTTCTTTCTCTTAAGTTATGTAAACAGTTCAATAGATTGTCATACTAAAGCTGTAATTATAATCTAGTTTTTAAAGGAAGAATGATTATTTAATAAATGTTATCTGCTTGAGAAAATAGATTTTCATAGCCTTAATAATTAGGATAAATTTAATATTAAAGGTAGAGAGTAACATGTATGCAGATACCCCTGACACTGAATAATCTATTAATTTATAGCATTAAGTATTACATTACATAATCACATTAACAATTATAAAATCGTTAAGTTGGACTCAAATATATACATATTAGTACATTATTTATTTGTAATTCAGGATTGTATCCTGAACAAGAGAGAAAAGAGTAAAGAGGATGTAGAAGGCGGTCTCAAGGAAGAAAGAAAATAGTGAAAGAAAAGCAGCAGCTGAGCAGCAGAGGAAAAATAGTATCTTACAGAGGAAAGCAATTAAGAAAAGAGACAATCCATACATTGAATGAATATGGGGCCAATTTCATGAATTAGAACATTGCATTGAAAAGTGTCAATTTTCACTAACTTATATTAACCTAAAAGGAAGAAGCTGAGGCAAAATTAATATAAGCAGAGCATTTGAGCCAAGGCTGAGGACTGCAACCTGGGAGCATAGATTCAATGGCCCTGAATACACACTCCAATTAGCAGCAGCTGCAAGTGGATTTTTAAAGGCAAAAAAAGGGGGCCACGGAGTGGGCTAATACCAAGTTATTTGTCAGGAATTTTCATTGGTTTACAGAAATAACATTGATTAGTGATTGGCTATACATTGTTAAGCCATGGGGTGTGGGTTATGGTGTCCAGTGTGGCATTATTAGTTTAATTTACAGGCAATAGCAAGTAGTTTCAATAGATGAATTGCTCAAAATGGGGAAGTAGGACATGATTGCTGTCTCATTTTAATGTCTCTCTGGGCCCAATAATTTGAAACGGCTAACATTCCTCAGATAAAAGTTCTTTTCTTTCCTCAAATATAAATTGAATATGATCCCAATTATAAAAATCCTAAGTAAAAATACTGATTGGAAGACTTCTGGTTTGTGATTCTGCATGTAGGGAGTTTGGACATCACAACTCCATCCTACCAAAAAGCCGAACACACTGAAAAATTAACAACTCTGGCCGGGAGTGGTGGCTCATGCCTGTAAACCCAGCACTTTGGGAAGCCGAGGCGGATGGATCTCCTGAGGTTGGGTGTTCCAGACCAGCCTGGCCAGTATGGCGAAACCCTGTCTCTACTAAAAATACAAAAATTAGCCAGGCATGATAGCAGGCACCTGTAATCCCAGCTACTCGGGAAGCTGAGGCAGGAGAATCGCCTGAACCCGGGAGGCGGAGGTTGCAGTGAGCTGAGATAGTGCCATTGCACTCCAGCCTGGAAGACAGGGAGAGACTCATCTCAAAAAAAAAAAAAAAAAGAAAGAAAGAAAGAAAAGAAAAAAGAAAAATTATCAACTCCTTTTGGATACTTAAGTGAGGTGAGGACACAGGGCAAACTGTTGTTTGCCAATATTAGAGAGACAGACCAATATTAGAGAGACAATATTAGAGAGACAGATATTAGAGAGACCAATATTAGAGCAATATTAGAGAGACAATATTAGAGAGACAGATATTAGAGAGACCAATATTAGAGAGACAGACAGGCAAATAAGGAGCGTCATGACTTACCAGAGCTGACTCATGAGCAGAGGCTGCTGCAGAAACCAGTGCCAGCTTAGGAAAACCTGAACTGTGATTGATGAGTTGCTGGAGGTTCAATGTAGACAAGTCTGAGGGTTAAAAACTCCAAGGGAACCCCAAACTTCTGTGAATTTTACCTCTAGGAATTCGACGAGGTCCTCACAGAAAAAAACAAACAAACTACCTTGTGCTTCTGGCAGGGAGAAGGAGAAAGCAACCATTTTGAAATACTCCAGAGTACTCTGTTCTTAACAAGGTCTGCTCTCAGCAGAAGCTATTTAACCAGAGCCTAACCTGCAGGTGTTTTATACAAGCCTAATTGACTTGGAGCAAAGGAAATACCCAACTCCACATTAGAGAAGGGAAATACTCAACTTCAGCCCACTCTAGCCATCTTGTCTCACCTAAGGAGAGAGGGGAAACTGAGGAGCACTTGCACACTTTACATTCCAGGGACACTGGCTCACTGAAAAACTGAGGCCTAATGTTTGGATTATAGGACTCTTTGCCTCCCTTGACACCTTAGCACCACATTACTAAATAATAACTATTTACAGCATTTCCTTTTTACCTAGTACATCATGTATGTCTGTCAATAAAAAATTACAAGACATACTAAAAAGCAAACAAATAATAATTTGAAGAAAGAGAGCACTCATCAGAACCTGGCATGCCAGGGATATAGGAATTATAAGCCCAGGAATTTAAAACGGCAATAATTAATATGGTAAGTGCTCTAACAGGAAAAGTAGACAGCATGCAAGACAGATGGCAATGGATCCAGAGAGATGAAAATCCTAAGAAAGAATTAAAAAGATACTGGAGATTAAAAATGCCATAACAGAAATGAAGAATGCCTTTGATAGACTCTTTAGGAGACTGGACCCAGCTGAGGAAAGGGTCACTTGCCTTGATTTTTACAGATTTATCAACAGAAATTTCCAAAACTGAAAAGCAAAGAGAACAAAGATTGTAAAAAATAGGAAACAATATCCAAAAACTGTGGAACAACCACAAATGGTGCAAATATGGATAAGGGGGATACCAAAAAGAAAATAAAAAGAAGTAGAAAAAACATTTGAAACAATAATGACTGAGGATTTCCCCAAATTATTATCAGATACCAGATCACAGATCCAGGAAACTCAGAGAACACCAAGGAGGATAAATGCCAAAACAAAACAAAAAGCAAAACCCTACACTGGCATATTATTTCAAACTATAGAAAATCATAGGTAAAGAAAAAACCCTGAAATAAGCCAGAGTTCAAAAACACTTTGCCTATAGAGGAACAAAGAATTACATCTGATTTCTCCTCAGAAATCATGCAAGCAAGAAGAGAGTAGAGTGGAATATTGAAGGTGCTAGGAGGAAAAATGACAACCTAGAATTCTGTACCCTGTGAAATATTCCTTCAAAAGGGAAGGAGGAATAAAACCTTTCTCAAACAAAAGTTGGGAAAATTCGTTGCCAGTACACTTGCCTTGCAAGAAATGTTAAAATAAATTCTTCAGAGAGAAGGACAATAATATAATTTAGGCCAGAAACTCAGATCTTCACAAAGAAAGGAAGATTATCAAAGAAGGAAAAAGTGAAGATAAAACAAAAACTTGTATGTTTCTTATTAATTGATCTAACAGATAACAGTTTGTTCAAATAATAGCAGCAATGTACTTGGTTGTGTATGCTTATATACATGTCTTATGTGCATATACTATATATGCTTATATATAAGTGAAATGGATGACAATGATGATACAAGGGATAAGAAACAGAAATTAGGATTATTTTGTTATTATAAAGCACTCCCATTACCTGTGAAGTGGCAAACTATTTTAAAGTGGACTTGGATTAGTTGCAAATGTATATTGCAAACTCTAGGGCAACCACCTAAAAAAGTAAAAAAAAAATTATATATATGAGACATATGCTAAGAAAGGAGAGAATATGGAATCAAAATTAACATGCTCAACACCATAAAAGGCAGAAAGAGTGAAAGACAAAAATAGGAGCAAATAACAAGAAAACAAATAGAAAACAATAACAAATATGGTAGATATTAGTCCAAATATATCAATAATCACCTTGGATGTCAATGATCTAAATTTACCAATTAAAAGACTAACAATGTCATAGTGGATCAAAAAGCAAGACCCAACTATATGTTGTCTTTAAGAAGCCCACTTTAAATATAAAGACAGATATACTATGCTAACTCTAATCAAAAGAAAGCAGGAGTGTCTATCTTAATTTCAGACAAAGCAGACTTCAAAGCAAGTTAAATTATCATGGATAGTGAAGGCTATTATTTAATGATAAAGGGGTCAATTTTCCAGAAAGACAATTATCCATAATGTGACTGTACCTAACAACACAGCGTAAAATTATATAAAGCAAAAAGTGATAGAAATGAAAGCAGAAATAGATGAAACCATTATTATAGTTGGAGATTTCAACACAACTCTGTCAGAAGTGAGTAAATCCAATAGGCAGAAAATAGTAAGCACATAGTTGAACTCAGTAACACCATCAATAAACTAGATATAATCAACATCTGTAGCCTACTTCATTCAACAACAGCAGAATACACATTCTTCTCATGCTTTCATAGAACATGTATGAAGATATACTGCATTTTGGACCCTAAAATATACCTTAACATATTTAAAATAATAGAAATCGTACAGTATCTGAGTTCAGACTGCAGTGGGGTTAAACTAGAAACTAATAACAGAAAGGTAAGCAAAAAATCCCCAAATAAGCACACTTCTAAATAAACAATCCAACTTTAAGACTTACTATAATGCTATTGGCAAAAGATTAGACAAATTGATCAATGGTGGGACTAGCAAGCCCACAAATAGACCTGCATAAATATAGTGAACTAATCTTTGACCAAGAAGCAAAGGTAATAAAATGGAGCAACGAGAGTCTTTTCAATAAATGGTACTAGAACAACTGCACATCGTGCAAAAAAATTAATCTAGACACAGATCCTGCATCTTTCACAAAAATTTAAATGAAAATTGTTCATAGACCTAAATGGAAAAGGCAAAACTATAAAACTCCTAGGAGATAACATAGGAGATACTTTGATGACAAAACTATAAAAGATATTAAAAAGATCAGTGGTTGCCAGTGGTTGAAGAGGAATGGAGGGGTGAAGAGGCAAAGCCCAGAAGATTTTCAGGGCAGTGAAACTACTCTGTATGGTTGCAGAATGGCAGATACATGTCATTATACATTTGTCCAAACCTGTAGAATGTATAATGCTAAGAGTGAGCTCTAATATAAACCATGGACTTTGGGTGATTATGATGTGTCAATGCAGGTTCACCAAATATGGCAGTCAGGAGGGGCACGTTGGTAATGGGGGAGAGTATGCATGTGTAGGGGCAGGAGATATATGGGAAATCTCTGTACCTTTCTCTCATTTTTTCTGTGAACCTAAAACATCTATAAAAAAATAGTTTTAAAAAATATTAATTGGGCTGGGTGCGGAGGCTTATGCCTGTAATTCCTGCACTTTGGGAGGCCGAGGTGGGTGGATCACTTGAGGTCAGGAGTTCGAGACCAGCCTGGCCAACATGGTGAAACCCTGTTTCTACTAAAATTACAAAAATCAGCCGGCATGCTGGCACGTGCCTATAATCCCAGCTACTTGGGAGGCTGAGGCAGGAGAACTTCTTGAACCTGGGAGGCGGAGGTTGCAGTGAACTGCGATTGCGTCATTGTACTCCAAACTGGGCGAAGAAGCGAGATTCCGTCTCAATAGTAATAATAATAATAGGATTTGTTTATAACATGACAAAAGTATCTTAGAGTTCATTCAAAAGTGAGACTAGCACAAAAACTTGAAAAAAGAAAATGAGTGATTTTTCTAAGCAGAATGGGAAAATATACTAATCGTAATAATTTTACTGGTAGAAGAATGAATAAATTGACTTCCTTTAGGAGCTCAGGCACTCATATTCATTCTAGCTCTCTTATTCTACCTCTAGCAAGAATACTGATCTTGATTTATCATTTTTCGTTGCATTGAGTGGGCCATGTTGTTTGGGTACAGCACTCAAAGAAACTAAAAAGTCTTAATAAACACAGATGTGCTCTTTTCTCTATTTTCTTCCATGCCTGGAGGCAGCTCCTTCTGGAGTTTGTAACACTTCTCCTGTTACCCACATAGGATAGGCCTGTGATATATATCTGCTAAATTCCTTTGCTTCTGTTTTCTCTGGTGCTGGCAGGTATGGGTTTCATTTCTACTCAGTGGTAGGCTGTGAGAGCCAGGTTTAGGTAGTAGGGTGAGAGAATGCACAGGCCATAGCTGGACATGGCTTAAGCAAGCTCATTGTGGTTCTTTAGTGGGATTTGGGGATAAAGCTCTTGCTAACAGTAAACAATTACTTTGTCTTCCATAATTCTCATGTATCCAGGGAGTGGGTGTTGAGGGGAGGGAGGAGATATGATATTTCTTGGTTAACAGCATCTCGGTATAATCCATTTCTTATGACAAACCTAACTAAATAGATAAATGGAATAAAATTAAAAGTCCAGAAAAAATGCAAGTGTTTATAATAATTTAATATATGGAACATTTTACCAAACTGTATTCTTTTGGAAAAAATAGATACATGAGAAAGTCCTCAATGATAAAAAGCACAAAAACTTCTGTGTACTCCACACACAGTTTAACTGTACCTAATTCATACTTGGCATCTCAAAGGCTTTGAGAATTCCTGTAGTACATAGGAAAAATCAGTTTAACTTTGTTTAATTCAGCATTTTCCAGTGCTGAAATTTCAAATTCAAAATTATATTTGGCCACAATTGTGGGATTTTTTTGGGTATGGTATGTGCCTAAACATATTTGAGTGATTAATTGGTTATTCACAAAGCAAGGTCAGGACTATTGTCTATTAACCTGGGAAAAATTACAGTGGCACACTGCTACAGTTAACTGTGGTTAAGTACAGTGTTACTGTGTCTGGAACGTTTTGCTATCCATCTGCTCTCTGTAGCCATGGTTTGGCTTCGATTATGGTGCCCTATTCTTCCATCTCCAAGTGCTAAAATGGGCACAGATTCCAGATTGGGCCAATCAGAGTATTTCTTGATCTTTCTCTGCATTCTTTGGGGATAGTGATTGATGCAGTAATTAGAACATGGTCTAAGATAAGTCAATTTGAGTCATTCCTAGGAATTTCGGGCTGAAGCTAGTAAGACACACCAAAGTCTCTCCTTTGTGAGATGTAAGGGATAGGCCTAGGGTACTGACAGCCATCTTTCCTGCTATATAGAGAGATTCTAAACAGCATCATAGGCAAATATTAAGGCAAATGGCAAACTAGGGAGAGATATTGCAACCCATGTAACATAGCATGGTTTAGCATCCCTAAATATAGGTAGTCTTACATGTCAATAATAAATTGACAAAAACACCAACTGAAAAACGGCCAAATAATTTGTATAGGCAAACAATAAAAGAACTTCAAAGGATTAAAAAGTATCCTACCTCACTAGCATTAAAAATGTAAATTAAAATGTGCAGATGGCATTTGTAGTCTGTCAGATTGACAGAATAAAATTAATGATAGCACTCTCATTCATAGATGATAGGAGCTATTAACATTTCCAAAAGATTACTGTGGCAAAACAAATCAAATGCCTTCAATATTTTTATACCCCACCATCCCAGTTTTAACAATTTATCTGAAAAAAATAACTGGACAAGAGCCCAGATATGTGTTTATATGGCAGGGCTTAATCTCAAAGTGTTAATCTAATTATTTCTCCCCTTTCTCTTTCATGTCTACTCCAAGAGGTACTTTTGTGCCCCAAACTCATACCGAAGACTCAAAGAAATCACAAATCTAGCTGTTAGATGTGAGCAGGACTGGTCCCTAGGTACTTTTACCTTTGTGGGTCTTTTCTGCCATAAAAAATATGAAAAATTATATTTTATAATTGTGTTAGTATAAACACAAATACAACCCAGGCTGGATTCATCATTAAGTTCATTATTATTCCATTCATTTTGTTCTTATTTTCAAGAAACAAAAATTAGAACATTGTTGTGGGTCCCTCAAAGTATCATTGGTCCTAGGCCCTTGCCTACTATACCTACCAGACAAATGAGCCCTAGATATAAGCCCTGGGCTTTGGGAGACAGCAGCCAGAGTGGCAACCAAAAGCAAAAGGAGATGAAGTCAGGGTTCTCCACAAAGACAGAACCAATAGGATATACACACAGAGAGATGCGTGAGAGGGGATTTATTAGGGGAACTGGCTCATGCAATTATGGAGGCTGACAAGTCCCCAGATAGACCATCTGCAAGACTGAGACCCAGGGAAGCTGATGGTATAACTCTCAGTCTGAGGTCAAAGGCTAGAGAAATCTGGGGAGCTGCTCCAGGAGCTGGAGAACATGGAATTCTGATTTCCAAGGGCAGGAGTAGAAGGATATCTCAGCTCCAGGAGACACACACACACACACACACACACACACACACACACACACACACACACAATTTACCTTTCTTCTGCTGTGAGGGGGGATCTTCCCCACTCAGTACCCCAACTCACACCCCAGTTTCCCCTGGAAACACCCTCACAGACACACCCAGAAACAACGCTTTGCCAGCTCCCTTAATACAGTCAAGTTGATACATAAAATTAACCATGACTTGGAGGAAGGTCTGGAGCATAGTGGAAGGGCCTCAGAGAACCCGCTTTCTCTGTGTTTTTCTCATCCTATCAACTGGTAACTTATAGAAAACTTACAAATTAACAGTGCTGGACTTTGTTATCTTGTCTTTATGAAACTTAGGTGGAGACAGTGGCATAAAAAGAGAACAACCTCGCACATGTCCATTGAGTTAGAACTGAATAGAAGTAGTGGAGAATCTCCTTTTGAGCAGGAAGGTTGACAACCACACTGTTTATGTAGTGTGGCAGAAAGAATATGAACTTCCAATAAAACGAAGCAAATTAGTTATAGAGCACTCATATAGTAGAAAGTTTTTGCAATCATTAAAAAAGGATTTATCTTATTTATATGAAACAAGGACACATAATATAATGAGACAGGTCACAACTGAAGTGTTATGTTGGTAAACCTATTCACACCAGTGGGAAGACAAGATAGGCCTGAGAACAATTCCTCTGGGGTATATCCCACTCTGGAGGTCATTAGTGACTTGTTATGTCACTGTTTTTGCCAAAGTGAGTTCAGATTTATGCTCCCTTAAGTTGTGATCCCAGTGTCTTTAGCTATTCTCTAACGATGGACATTCGATTATGTAATGCCTAGTATTAGTAACGGTTCTTCTATTTAGCTAAAGGGATTAGTTGTCTGTAATGGACTCAAACATTTCTAAGTTTAGCTTGTCTATATTCACAAAGCTGCTGAATCTTCTCATTCTTGGTCAGGATCCAGAAACAGAAACACTTCATGGGCTCTCATTTCATTGCTTTTTCTTTGTTATATCTCTGATTGATAAAAATCAGTTATCTTTTTAATTCTGGTTCATGGTTTCCAAATCAATTATCATTGCACTATGTTATGATAAGACTATATTTTTCCTATAAGATTTAGAGGCCACATGCAAAAGCAATGTCATTTTGCTTATGCACAAAATACAGTCATTAATGTAGAATGAGCCACTTTTTAGACCCTTTCTATTGTATTTAGGAACTTGGTGTATATTTCCATATCTCAAAATAATAGATTCTGAAACATGGCAACTGTTTTGCATTATGGCTGGCTGTTCTGTCAAGTAAATTTTCCCTTGGGTTCTTAGGGAGAAATAATACTGATTAAATAGCCTACTCTTCCCACTTCTATTTCCAAATTGCAACCATCTCATTAAGAATTGGCCACATCCACAATGCTCATTCCATTATTGCCCATACACTGTATGAGCATACAGGATAGCCTTTTGTCCAAGTCCATAGTAACAGACTCAAAATGGCTGGATCACTGCTAGTACCTTCTCTCCAGATCCTTTCTTAAGGAGTGCAGACATATGAAGTAAGAATGCTAAGAGCACATTCTGTTGTTCTCTACTGTTCTTTAAAGTGCTGAAATAAGGTTGCCTGATTCTCCTACCACTTATCTTTTTCTCTATTTGCATCTTTCCTTATATATGTTTGCCCTATCAGAGGAGACAGCCTGGAATAATACTCCAAATGATGAGAAGCAAATATGGCATAACCAAGCTGTCTCCTCTGTTTATTCCAAACCTACATTCAAAGCATTTACTAAGTATGTCATCTGTGAAGATTTCCTTCTGTTGGCATCTGCCTTAGGTTTAAGACACAATTTATTGATGAAATTGTAGCCGTAACATTTGTATAGCAAGTCACAGATTATAAGAATTTAATGTTTCTAACTAGGAAACATATAACAATCTCTGCTTTTAAAAGAATAAGGACAGGAGTAGAAATTGTTTTAAATATTACTTGGCTAATCATGATATAAGTTACACTTTTTACCTCTACCACCTCATTGCCAAGCCTATCTATTAGACAATTCAACTGGTGATCCAACTATATTGCCCCTCAATATGAATTTTGTGGCACATACTTTTAATATGGAATATTACTCCTTAATGCTCTGCCACCCCAAATATTATCTAGTAATTGCTTAAATTGCTCATTTTAATATTCATTTATTCTACTACTTTGTGGTGAGTATGAATTATTGAGAAAAGCACTTCACATTAATTTCCTGGTCCTTCCTCTCCTATTCTGTTTGTAATATAAAATTTTATTCCCTGATTTGTTGATATCTAAGTCTAGGTCTGTTTTTGTGGACACTCTGGTTTTCTAGCCTTTTGTGTCCTTGTTAAGGCCTCAGTGTTACAGTCAAAACTAGAAAAAAATATCAATATGAGAGAAAATCTAGTTAAAACTTGTTGGTCTTATGGTTGATGGGCCATTTAATTTTTTGATCTGTTTATTGACTAATACATAAATATCTTTGGCTATTTACAAGCTGGACAATTCCAAGAAACAAGAGCAATTCCTGGAAATGTGCCCATTGATACTTAGCTTACTGCCCTATACACAATCATTTCAGGCACTTAACATTGCCAAAGCTTTCATAAATAAATGTATCTTGTAGTCTCAGTCACTCTCACTTTCTACCTCTGAATGTGACTGAAGGGCATTGATATGACCACTATTTACTTTTAAATTAAAGACTCATGGCTTTTTTAAAATCCAGCATCCTAATGATTGGTATTTTTATGTCTGATTCACTGTGCCTCACCTGCTAAAACAAATGGTTAGAACATTAGTCATTGACTGAGTTATTATATAAATAGATATCTATAATAGTATATATCAATGTATGTATCTATCTCATCCATTTATCTCAATGGGAGTTTATGCCAGCCACACTGGATATAATTGTCAATTTTGCTAATATACTTCATTTTTTAACTAGAAATTTTCTGTTAGTTGGCATTCTTTCAAATACAAATCTCTATTAATCAAGCATTGTCATCCACAAGTCAAGTTCCATGTTTTTCTGTTTTTTTTTTTTTTTTTTCCTTTTATGAATTAAGAGTCTCATACAGTGGGGCACAAGCTTTCAATGTTAGAGGTAAGTCATTTCATGGGGACAGTCTTGTCCGTAGTGAGGTGACTTCCATTGTTCATAGATCCCATGGTTTCCTTCCATGCTACTCACCTTTGCAGGTTTGTGAATATATTATCTGCATTTAATCAGTTCAGTTTGCTGAGCTGCCTGTTTCTTATTTAAATGCTTTTCATACAATGTTCAAGTTCTTATTAGAATCTTTGATCTTAAAATTATGGAAGCCACTCATTAGTAGGTATAGTCTCAACCAGTACCCACTAGGATGCTTGTAGTTATATTTAAAAGACAAAGTGGTGAGTAACTGAATCAAGGATCATTAGATCTAAAAGCCCAATGTCCTTCCCTATAGCACTCCACCAGCTTCTGCCAGAAGTACGGTTTCCTATTGTACCCCATGGGACCATTCTATTAAAATGGTTCCATGTCTTTCAGCTTTGACTACTCCAAGGTTCCCACTTAAAGAACCTTCCTTACTTAACTCTCAGTGGCACCAGCTGAGTTTCCTACTCACGCATAACATTTGTACCAACAACAGGGTCAGGTGTTCCTGATAACAATTTGTCAGATTTGCCAGTCCAACACTTTTCACTCTTTCACCACTGCATCTCTGTGTCCTTTTAACATTTAGATATGCTTCTTGCCCTGTGATTTGGGTTATATTGTGCTTTGAGTTCAGTACCTAGGAGTTCAGGAAAGCACAGTTACTTCTCCGCAGGCCATTACACCGTGACCTAACCATATAGATTCAGATCTTCCTGACCTGCTTGTCAATTGGATTTTTCATCTCATCCTCCAGGAATTATTTTTCTTATGGAGGAGAGTTTAATCTCAGACTCTTCAGTCAGAATCCTTCTTCTTAAAAACAAAACCCCACAGTTATTTCCCCCTCAACTTCTCCTTGAAACCTTAAAAGCTATAAGCTAGGCTGTACAAATGCTTTGTGAATGGGGCCTACCCCTCCACACCTGTGGGTATTTCTCGTCAGATGGGACGAGAGACTGAGAAAAGAAATAAGACACAGAGATAAAGTATAGAGAAAGAACAGTGGGTCCAGGGGACCGGCGCTCAGCATACGGAGGACCTGCACCGGCACCAGTCTCTGAGTTCCCTCAGTATTGATTACTATTTTGACTATTTTAGCAAGAGGAATGTAGCAGGAGAGCAGGGTGATAGTGAGGAGAAGGTCAGTAAGAAAACATGTGAGCAAAGGAATCTGTGTCACAAATAAGTTCAAGGGAAGGTACTACGCCTGGATGTACACGTAGGCCAGATTTATGCTTCTCTCCACCCAGACATCTCAGTGGAATAAAGAATAACAGAGCAGCATTGCTGCCAACATGTCTTGCCTCCCACCACAGGGCGGTTTTTCTCCTATCTCAGAATAGAACAAATGTACAATCGAGTTTTATATCGAGACATTCCGTTCCCAGGGGCAGCCAGGAGACAGAGGCCTTCCTCTTTTCCTAATCCTCCTCAGTACAGACCCTTCATAGATGTCGGGCTGGGGGATGGTCAGGTCTTTTGCATCCCATGAGGCCATATCTCAGGCTATCACATGGGGAGAAACCTTGGACAATACCTGACTTTTCAGGGCAGAGGTCCCTGCAGCTTTCCGCAGTGTTTGTGTCCCTGGTTTATTGATAATGGGGAATGGCGATGACTTTTACCAAGCATACTGCCTGTAAACATTTTGTTAACAAGGCACATCCTGTACAGCCCTAGATCCCTTCAACCTTGATTCCATACAGCACATGTTTTTGTGAACTCAAGGATGGAGCAAAGTTACAGATTAACAGCATCTCAGGGCAAAGCAGCTATTCAGGGAACAGGTCAAAATGGAGTTTCTTATGTCTTCCTTTTCTACATAGACACAGTAACAATCTGATCTCTCTTTCTTTTCCCTACAGCTTAGATCTATGTGAAGTGTCGCTCTCAGTTACTCAGGTGAATCTGCTTTACCCCTGTGGCAATATGGAGGCACATCCCTGAGATTTCCCTTCAAGAGAACATGTCAAAAGGAGTGCAGTGAGCTGACAGTCTCCAGCTGCAGCACCTTCGAAATCTGCCACAGCATTTCAGCCAAGGCCACACTTTTCCTGGCCAGCCCCACTCAGTGACTAAGCATGACACTGTACTAAGACATTTTTGCCCAACACGTACTTCTCCCAACACAAAAGATCTCCATTGAGCATTTTTGTGCCACAACTTTCCCTTGTGTGGGCTCAGATTTTCTCAGAGTTGCAATCAGAGCCTCTTCCTACTAAATCTTTATCCTTCCCCCCTGCCCCAGTCCCCTTCATAAGTATCAGATATACATTGTGGTATAAAGCATTTTCTGTCTACTCCTGTTTCCTCTGCCATTTATTGTGTGCGTGTGTTACAAAAAAACTTTTTTCATGGGCACTGTAATTTAAATTTTATGTAATTTTCATGTGCCATAAAATATGCTTTTTACAAAATGTTCTTAAGAAACTTCTACACACACACACACACATATATATATATATATATATATATATATATTTTTTTTTTTTTTTGAGACAGAGACTTGTCTGTCACCCAGACTGGAGTGCAGTGGCGCAATCTCTGCTCACTGCAAGCTCTGCCTCCCAGTTCATGCCATTCTCCTGCCTCAGCCTCCCGAGTAGCTGGGACTACAGGCGCCCGCCACCAGGCCCGGCTAATTATTTTTTGTATTTTTAGTAGAGATGAGGTTTCACCATATTGGCCAGGATGGTCTCAATCTCCTGACTTCGTGATCTGCCCACCTTAGCCTCCCAAAGGGAAACGTCTATATTTTAGGACACATTTAGATTTGCACAAAATCTTATAGTATGGAGTTCCCATATAACTCATACCCACTTTCCCCTATTGTTAACATCATCTTACATTGAACATTTTTCATGATTAATGAACCAATGTTGACACATTATCATTAAGCTAAAGTCCATACTTTATTTATTTTTTGCTTTTACTTAATACCCTTTTATTTTTCCTTCCAAAATCCCATTCAGGATATATTACATTGAGTAGACATACTTCTAATCTTAGTCTCGTTGTGTTTGTGATGGTTTCTCAGACTTTCCTTGTTTTTGATGACTTTGACAGTTTTAAAGAGTACTAGTCAGTATTTTAGAGAACGATGCTTTTCTCACAGTTAGGCTGGGATTATGTATTCTTGGGAAGAAGACCATGGAGGAAAAGTGCTATTCTCATCATATCAAAAATACATACTATTAACGTCACTATTAACATGACTTCATGTTGACTTCGATCACCTGGCTGAGGTGGTGTTTGTCAGTTTTCTCTACTGTAAAGTTACTCTTTTTCTTTTTCCTTCCCATATTATACTAATGCCTTAGCTTTTACACGCATCAACAAATAAATCTCTTGCACTTCTCATGGCTGGTTTCAGTAGTGGAGCATCTGAACTAGTGGTCCAAGGAAGTAAGTCTTAGTAAGTTCAGTAGTGGTCCAAGGAGCTAAGTCTCTTGGACCACTATCTCTTGAGCTTCTAACATTACCTTGACATTGCCTTCTGAACTAGCACAGCTGTTTTTAGTAGTGGAGAATCTGAACGAGCACAGCTGGTTTTAGTAGTGGTCCAAGGAAGTAAGTTGTAAAAAAATCATGATCCCTTGCTTGATTATTAGATTTCAGACAGTTTTCAGATCTGGAACCTACTGACTAAAGAGGTGGCTGAATTCCTAGGAAGAACACCACTGGTATGTACTTTAAAGATTTCCTTAGTACCCCCCTTCTGTATGTACTTTAAAGATTTGTCTAGTCTTTCCCAAATGGATCCATAGACATTTACGTGGTAAATATGTACTTGGAAAGGAGAATATACACACAGTTGGGAGACTATTGGACACAGGATCTGGGTTGACATTGATATGCAGAGAGCCAAAGTACCACCATGGGCCCTGTTACATGGAGGTGAATGGGGCAAGGTAAAATATTACTAGCTAAAGTTTATCTTGCAGTGGGTGCATTTGGTTTGCAGATCTACTGCATGGTCATTTCTCTGGCTCTCAAATGTACTATTGGATAGTGTTCGACATTGGGTCCTTGGCTGTGGAGGAAGATACAGCCTCTGATATTACCAAGCTTAAAGGTAGAAAATAAAAAACAATATTGTGTCCTGAAGATATGACAGAGATTGGTTCCCCTTTAAAGATCTAAAATCGGAGAAGTGGTAGTCCCTATCACATATATTTTGGAGAGAGAATGTATTAGTCTGTTTTCACACTGCTGATAAAGATGTACTCTCCAAATCTCATGTCCTCACATTTCAAAACCATTCATATCTTCTCAACAGTCCCCCAAAGTCTTAACTCATTTAAACACTAACTCAAAAGTCCACAGTCCAAAGTCTCATCTGAGACAAGGCAAGTCTCTTCCTCCTGTGAGCCTGTAAAATCAAAAGCAAGCTAGTTACTTTCTAGATACAAGGGGGGTACAGGTATTGGTAAATACAGTCATTCCAAATGGGAGGAATTGGGTGTAACAAAGGGGTTACAGGGCCCATGCAAGTCTGAAATCCAGCAGGGCAGTCAAATTTTAAAGCTCCAAAATGATCTCCTTTGACTCTATGTTTCATACCCAGGTTACCCTGATGCAAGAGGTAGGTTCCCATGGTCTTGGGCAGCTCTGCCCCTGTGGCTTTGCAGGATACAGCCTCTCTCCCAGCTGTTTTCATGGGGTGGCATTAAGTATCTATGGCTTTTCCAGGTGTGTGGTGCAAGCTGTTGGTGTATCTACCATTCTGGGGTCTGGAGGACAGTGGTCCTTTTCTCAGAGCTCCACTAGGTGGTTCCTCAGTAGGGACTCTGTGTGGGGTCTCTGACCCCACATTTTCCTTCCTCACTGCCCTAGCAGAAGTTCTCTGTGAGGGCCCCGCCCCTGCAGCAATCTTTTGCCTGGGCATCCAGTTATTTCCATACATCTTCTGAAGTCTAGGCTGAAGCTCCCAAACCTTAATTCTTGACTTCTCTGTACCCCAGGCTCAATACTACATGGAAGCTGCTAAGGCTTGAAGTTTCCACCCTCTGAAGCAACAGGCCCAGCTGTACCTTGGCCCCTTTCAGCCATGGCTGGAACAGTTAGGACACAGGGTACCAAGTTCCTAGGCTGCACGCAGCATGGGGACCCTAGGCCCAGCCCACAGAACCACTTTTACCCCCTGGCCTGTGATGGGAGGGGCTTCTGCAAAGGTCTCTGACATGGCCTGGAGACATTTTCCCCATTGTTTTGGAGATTAACATTGGCTTCTTGCTACTTATGCAAATTTCTGCAGCCAGCTTCAATTTCTCCCCAGAAAATGGGCTTTTCTTTTCTATTGCATGGCCATGCTGCAAATTTTCCAAACTTTTATGCTCTGCCTCCCTTATAAAACTGAATGCCTTTAACAGCACCTAAGTCACCTCTTGAATGCTTTCCTGCTTAGAAATTTCTCCCACCAAGTACCCTAAAGCATCTTTCTCAAGTTCCACAAATCTCCAGAGCAGGGGCAAAATGCCGCCAATCTCTTTCCTAAAACCTAAGAAGAGTCACTTTTACTCCAGTTCCCAACAAGTTCCTCATCTCCATCTGAGACCACCTCAGCCTGGACTTTATTGTCCATATTGCTATCAGCATTTTAGTAAAAGTCATTCAACAAATCTCTAGGAAGTTCCAAACTTTCCCACATTTTCCTATCTTCTTCTGAGCCCTCCAAACTGTACCAATCTCTGCCTGTTACCCAGTTCCAAAGTAGCTTCCACATTTTTGGGTATCTTTTCAGCAATGCCCCACTCTATTGGTTCTAATTTACTGTATTAGTCTTTTTCATGCTGCTGATAAAAACATACCTGAGACTGGGAAGAAAAAGAGGTTTAATTGAACTTACACTTCCACATGGCTGGGAAGGCCTCAGAATCACGGCGGGAGGCAAATGCACTTCTTACATGGTGGTGGCAAGAGAAAATGTAAAAGAAGCAAAAGCAGAAACTCCTGAAAAACCCATCATATCTTGTGAGGCTTATTCTGTATCACAAGAATAGCATGGGAAAGACTGGCCTCCATTATTCAATTACCTCCCCGTGGGTCCCTCCCACAACACATGGGGATTCTGGGAGATACAATTCAAATTGAGTTTTGGGTGGGGACACAGCCAAACCATATCACACAGTCTCACTCTGTTGCTCAGGCTGGAGTGAAGTGGTGCAACCTCAGCTCACTGCAACCTCTGCCTCCCGGATTCAAGCAATTCTCATGCCTCAGTCTCCTGAGTACCTGGTATTACAGGCATGCACCATCACACCTGGCTAATTTTTTGTATTTTTAATAGAGGTGAGATCTCACCATGTTGCCCAGGTTGGTCCCAAACTCCTGTGCTCAGGCAATCCACTTACCTCAGCCTCCCAAATTGCTAGGATTACAAGCATGAGCCACAATGCCTGACTTATCCTATGTATTTTTAATGGACCAGTCCTGTACCTGTTGAAAACAGATGAATCTTGGAGAAAGCCTGTGGACTACCACAAGGCCAACCAAGTAATAGAACCAGTCATAGCTGCCATGCTGAATGTTGTATTATTGCTTGAGCAGATTAATAAGGCCTCAGATATACAGTATGCAGCATTAGTTTGGCAAATGTGTTTTTTAAATCCTAAACAATCAAGAGAATCAGAAATAGTTTGCATTCACATGGAAGGAATAAAATTTTGCCCTAGAGCTATGTTAACAGCTCTATCCATTGACAGAAAATATTTAGAAGAGATCTGGACTGTCTGGAATCCTGTACAATTTCAAATTGATTTATTATATTAATGGCATCATGCTGATCTGGCAGGATGAGCAAGAAGTGACTAGCATACTGGAGGTCTTGGTAAGGCATATGCACTCCAGAGGACTCTGTCACTCCAATAAGAACTTTAGGGATTCAGGGGTCAGGAAGATGCTGATGCAACTCCTCTGAAATAAATGACAAACTGCGCATTTGTGTTCTCTATTACAAAGACAGAAGCATAGAAACTGATAGGATACCAAGTGACCATGTGTCCAGAACCATCCATCATGATTTGTGTTTTGTCAGATTAAATCATAAAGTTAGGCAGTTCCAGTTACAACATATCTATAAGATGTAAATGGTACATTTAAGATTGTATCTAAGTAGAAACAGAGGGCATAAGTAAACCACATAAGCAGACAACCTAGAGCTCCCTATCACCCACCACAGTTGTACAGTAGTCTTTTCTCACCTCACACTTAGCACCATATGAGAGAGGGGTTCCTGTCCCACTAGATAAAGGAAATGAAAAAAGGTTCATTCTTGGTTTATCAGCTGGTTGGCTTGACAGGTGGGTACAAGCTGAAAATGGACAATGGCTACATTACAGCCATACTCAGGGGTGGCCTTGAAAGACAGTGGTGAGAGAAAATTTTCTAGGTGGAACTTTGGGTATACCTGGCCATTCACCTTGTATGAACGCAGAAGTGGCCTGAGGTGAAAATAAGTGTGAACTGTGGCAAATGCCTGGCCAGAGGCCAGGGGTTTAGAAATAAAAGAATTGGAAGATCAGAAATAAGAGGGTCTGAGCTAATGGCATATGAGTGGAGATATGGGAGTGGGAATGGTGTGTGAAAAGTTTTTATAGATTAATGCCTACCAGAGCCACTGAATAATCAATAGACAAAATGACTCAACCAGTCGACATTAGTCAACCTTGGTCCTTTTTCTACCCAGAATAAGTATTACAGGCAAATGGAATGTATGAATGCAACACATTAAGTCTGTTTGTATGAACTCACAGTTACTGAGGCTGATCCAAATACCTCTGTATGTACGACCTATCAACAATGTAGATGAGTCCCCACCATGCCACTATTCTTTGAAAAGACCAACTGGCATTTTGTAATAAATTGACTATATTAGTCCCCTTCCATCATGGAAAAGTCAATAGTTCTTTCTCGTTGGAACAGACACCTGTTCCGCACCCATTCTGGATATGAATTTGACTCTCCAGCCCTCAGAGTCTTAACCAACACCACAATTTGTGGATTTACTGAGTTCCTGATTCACAGGCATAGAATCCCACAGAAGTGAGCATCCAATCAGAGGTCTCACTTTACAGTAAAGGAGTTTCAGGAGGGATGTCCTGACTATGGAATCCACTGGTTGTATTATACATCACAGTATGTAGAAACTGCTGGCCGATAAACCATTAGGATAGTCTTTTGAAGGTGCAGCTAAAGTTCCAGGATAGAAGCAGTACAGTTGGCCCTCCATATCTGCTGGTGCTGTGTCTGTGGATACAGCCAACTGCAGATCAAAAATTCTACCCTTATCCACACCAAAGGGAGAGAGTGTCCTTTGGGACAAAGGAAACCAGATCGTGCACTCTCTTCTGCCTGAGAGCTCCCTGCCTGTGAGAAGATGATGACTGTGCTCCTCCCAGTAGAGACATGGGTGTGGTGTTGGACTCTGCAGGGGAGGAGGGTGGTTCCACCATAGCAGCCAGGCAGTACCAGTGCCTGGAATGGATGTGGAAATAAGGTCTCCTCCCACCCCTCATCTACTGCTGTGGATGTCCCTGCTGGGAACTGGCACAGTAGCAGCTGTCCCTGCTGGGAATTGTCACAATAGCACCCGGGGAAAATATTTCTAGGGCTATTGAGGGTGAATTCACCCCCACAGATGGTGTGCCTACTGGCCTAAGCTTGCACAAAGGGTGGGGCCCATCCCAATGTGGAGCATTCCTATGGCAGAGTGCAAGTGAGTTGCAGAGCTGTTTGTTAAGGTTTGAGGGAAGAGGTTCTGCCCCAAGGCCATTTCAGGAGTAGCCATGGAATGGGAATGTTTCTTGACCTCAGCTGAATTGTGGGCTGAAGATACGGACAATGTTTATTTGAACCAAAGAACAAAAGCCCTGGGACAGGGGAGTGATAGGGAAGCAGACTGTCTTCTTGTTTAGTGCAGCCTCCTTTATCCCCCCATAGTGGAGACCTCAGCACCCTGAGCTCCTCTCTGCTCCCCTACCCCATCAGGGTAGGTGCTTCCACTAGTTACTGGGGTATTCAAGGGTGAGTTTGGAAGTCCAGCTCTGCCCAGATTTGTCCCTTGTTCTGGGCTGAGTGAGGAACTCAGAGCATTGAGTAGTCCACAGACCAGCCAACTGCCTGTGACAGCAGAAATCCCCTCTCAGTAAACAAAGAAAAAGAACATAGGCATCAGCTTCTGTGGTAGCCAGATTTTACCCATAAGCACCACCTACTGGACTGGAAATTGAAGTACCCAACAAAATATAAAACCTGCTGACTGAAAAGCACAGTGCTAGGGAATGAGATAAGCTTCCTGAGGCCTCTGCACTCTCAGCCCTGCAGAAGGTAGTGAGCTTGCTTATATATACCCAATACATTGCTACTACAATCAGCATTTAAGAAAGCCACCACACAAAAGCTATCTATAACTAAGGAACTCACACAGAACTTTAGCTCACTGAAAGCACCCAGAATCAAAGCCAAATGATTATACACAATATACATTACAGTCACACCCTCGAGGGGAAAAAAGAGTCTCATTCAAAAGAAAGTCAATTCAAAAATAAAAAATGATAGCTTCCTCAAATGAGAAGGAATCAGCAAAAGAATTCCAACAATATAAAAACCAGTGTTTCAACACTCCCAAAGCATCACACTAGCTCTCTAGCAATGGATTTAATCAAAATGAAAATTCTAAAATGACAGATAAAGAATTTAAAATATGTATGGTAAGGAAGCTTAATGAGATCCAAGATAAAGTTGAAAACCAACACAAAGAAATCAGAAAAAAATTCAGAATATGAATAAACAATTACTAAAGACATACATATTAAAAAGCAAACTGAACTTTGGGAAATAAAAAAAAATTATTGAAGTAGTTACAAAATACAACTGAAAGCTTTAACAATAGACTGGAACAAGCATAAGAAAGACTTTCAGAGCTTGAAGACCAATCCTTTGATTTAACCTAGGCAGACAAAAATTTAAAAAATAAAATAAAGTAAATCAACAAACCCTTCAAGAAATATGGGATTATGTAAAGTGACCAAACCTCTGAGTTATAGGCATTCTTAAGCAAGAAGAAGAAAAGGTAAAAAGCTTGGAAAACCTATCTGAGGGAACAATTTGGGAAACTGTCCCTAGTCTTGCTAGAGAATTAGGCATTCAGAAACAAGAAGCAAAGAGAACCCCTAGAAGATACTCTACAAGATATACCTCATCAAGGTATATAGTCTTCAGACTATTCAAGTCAATGTGAAGGAAAAAATCCTAAAAGCAGCAAGAGAGAAACATATAATAACTTATAAAGGAAATCCCATCAGAGTAACAGCAGACTTCTCAGCATAAACCTTGCAAATCAGAGGAGATTCCGGTTCCATTTTTAATCTTCTTAAAGAAAAGAACTGCCAGCCAAGAATTCTGTATCCTCCTAAGCCAGGTTTCATAAATGAAGGAGAAATGAAGTAGTTATCAGACATGCAAATGCTAAGGGAATTTGTTAACACTAGCCTGGCCATAAAAGAAATTCTCACAGAAATTCTAAACATACAAACAAAAGGATAATATTTGCCATTATAAAAGAACACAAAAGAAAACTCATGGGTCTTATAAAGCAATTATAAGACTAGAAAGCAACTAGGTAACAATTAACATTATGACAAGAACAAAACCTCACATATCAATATTAATCTTGAATGTCACTGAACTAAATGCCCCACTTTAAAAATTTAGACTGGTGAATTGAATAAAAAAATAAATTCAACCTTATGCTGCTTACAAGAATGCCACCTAATGGGTAAAGACTCAAAGTACAGGGGTGAGAAAAATATCCCACACAAATGGAAACCAAAAGTGAGCAGGAGTAGCCATACTTATATCAGATAAAACAGACTTTAAATTGACAACAGTTAAAGAAAAAAAAAAAGACAAAGAAGATCATTATATAATGATAAAGGGATCAATTCAACAAGGAGATTTAACAACCTTAAGTATATATGTACCCCAAACTGGAGCACCCAGATTCATAAAACAAATATTCCTATATGTAAAAAAACACATCAACAGCAATAAAATAATAGTGGTAGGCTTCAATACCCGACTGACAATACTAGACAGATTATGGAGGCAGAAAGTCAACAAAGAAAGTCTAGACTGAAACGACTCTAGACCAACTAGACCTAATATACACTTACAGAACAGTTTGTACAATAACTGCATAATATATATTTTTCTCATCAGTACACAGAACATTCTCTAAAATAGACCATATTCTTGGCCATAAAGCAAGTTTTAATACATTTAAAAAAATCAAAATCATATCAAATATCTTATTGGACCAGGGTGGAATAAAATTAGAAATCAATGCCAAGAGGAAATCTCAAAACTATACAAATACATGGAAATTAAACAACTTGCTCCTGAATGATCTTTGAGTAAACAATGAAATTAAGGCAGAAATCAATAAAAAATTTTGAAACTAGAGACACAACAAACCAGAACCTCTGGGATACAGCAAAAGCAGTTCTAAGAGGAAAGTTTATAGTGTTAAATGCCTACATTGAAGAGACAGGAAGATCTCAAATTAACAACCTAACATTGTACCTAAAAAAAAAAAAAACCCTAGAAAAACAAAAACAAACAAAACCTAAAGCTAGCAGAGAAAAGAAATAACAAAGATCAAAGCAGAACTAAATGAGATGGAGACCAAAAGAATGATACAAAGGAGCAAAAAATGAAAAATTGGCTCTTTGAAAAGATAAAAAATATTGATAGACTGCTGGTTAGAATAACCATGAATAAAAGAGACAATTCAAATAAATGCAATCGGAAATAACAGGGACATTACATACCTGCCACTTGGGTTGATTTCATGACTTCGTCTTTGGAATAGTGCTGTGATAAACATATGAATGCAGGCGTCTTTTCAATATAATGACTTCTTTTCCTTTGGTGGTGATATGATTTGGTTCTGTATCCCTACCCAAATCTCATCTGTAGCTCCCATAATTCCCATGTGTTGTGGAAGGGACCCAATAGGAGATGATTGAATTGTGGGGGCGGGTCTTTCCCATGCCGTTCTTGTGATAGTGAATGGGTCTCATGAGACCCGATCGGTTTTTAAATGGGAATTTCTCTACACAAGCTCTCCCTCTGCCTACTGCCATCCACGCAAGATGTGACTTGCTCCTCCTTGCCTTCTGCCATGATTGTGAGGCCCCTCCAGCCAGGTGGAACTGTAAGTCCAATAAATCTCTTTCTTTTGTAAAATGCCCAGTCTTGGGTATGTCTTTATCAGTGGCGTGAAAATGGATTAATAAAGTAAATTAGTACCAGTTAGAATGAGTCACTGCTGAAAAGATACCTGAAAACGTGGAAGTGACTTTGGAACTGGGTAACAGGCAGAGGTTGGAATCATTTGGAAGGCTCAGAAGAAGACAGGAAGATGTGGGAAAGTTTGGAACTTCCTAGAGACTTGTTGAATGGTTTTGACCAAAATGCTGATAGTGATATGAACAATAAGGTCCAGGCTGAGGTGGTCTCAGATGGGGATGAAGAACTTTTTGGGAACTGGAGTAAAGGTGACTCTTGCTATGTTTTATCTAAGAGACTGGTGGCATTTTGCCCCTGCCCTAGAGATGTGTGGAACTTTGAACTTGAGAGAGATGATTTAGGACATCTGGATGCTGGGAATGAAGTTTTTGGTGTCACAAAAACAAAACAAAACAAAACAAAAACGTGGGAACAAATGATCTCTCAGCCAGGTGAGCTTTACTTTCTGCAGAAAGGGTGCTACCCAATAGCTGTCCAGCCACAAGAGCACACCAAACAAAGGAGACACAGTAATTTATAACCTGACACGTCTACCCTACTGCTGTGTCCAGTTTTCACTGGCTGGAATAGGACCTCACATTTTACACTTTACCCGATTGGTTATTAGTTTAAACTTTCTTAATTAGGTGAGGGGACTAGAACAAAGAAAGAAAAGGAAGTTGCTCAGGGATAGTTAAGGAAGCATCTCCAAATAAGGAGTGGCATGCACTATGGGCTGGGGCTTGTCTACTTCTGTCCAGGCATGCCAGAGCAAGCTAGGACAGCTGATTTATATATATCAGGAATATATATATATATATATATATATATATATATATATATATATATATA